>NW_027398567.1:0-10838 GCF_003265705.2 Callorhinus ursinus | reverse complement strand
ATATTATGCAGCCATCAAAAGGAATGAGATCTTGCCATTTGCAACGATGTGGATGGAACTGGAGGGTGTTATGCTGAGTGAAATAAGTCAATCAGAGAAAGACATGTATCATATGACCTCACTGATATGAGGAATTCTTAATCTCAGGAAACAAACTGAGGGTTGCTGGAGTGGGGGTGGGGTGGGAGGGATGGGGTGGCTGGGTGATAGACTTTGGGGAGGGTATGTGCTATGGTTTGCGCTGTGAATTGTGCAAGACTGTTGAATCACAGATCTGTACCTCTGAAACAAATAATGCAATATATGTTAAGAAAAAAAAAAGAAGATAGCAGGAGGGGAAGAATGAAGGGGGGGAAATCAGAGGGGGAGATGAACCATGAGAGACGATGGACTCTGAGAAACAAACTGAGGGTTCTAGAGGGGAGGGGTGGGGGGATGGGTTAGCCTGGTGATGGGTATTAAAGAGGGCACATTCTGCGTGGAACACTGGGTGTTATACACAAACAATGAATCATGGAACACTACATCAAAAACTAATGATGTAATGTATGGTGATTAACATAACAATAAAAAATTTAAAGAAAAAAAAAAGATTCAGAGTCTTCCAGAAAGTGTGTCTTCAAGGCCTCTCTCTAGGGTGACAGACCGAAACTTGGGGACTTATGGGTGACTCTTGCAAGCATTATAATTTCATTCTGTGGCTATGCTGCCAGGAGATATATATCAAGATTGCAATAAATTGCAATGCCTCGGGCTTAGACAAGCTTTGCGGGGTTTTATTGTGGTCATTAGTTTAATTTCTGGAAAGAGTTTGTGGAAGTCTTTCTCAAACCAACAGATAGGATGAGAGAATGATACACCAACTTTGCACATTCAATTTAATATTATTTAAAGTGGCGACAGTAAGTTATTCACTCCCTATGTGCAGAAATGAATCTACATTCCTAATTTTTCAAAGACATTTGATACATGTATCTGGAATCCCATACTCAATTGTTTCTGTAACTCGGGTATGTCATTTAGCATGACAACTTCCTCATCTTCATAAAGCAGGTCATTTTAATAATGCATAATAGCTATTGAGAATTGTAATTCAAACCCCTTTATTTATGTTACATCTTTACACCCAAGTAGCCTTGGGTGGAAGACAGCCGCGTTCTATATTTATGACTACAAGATGTTACACGTAACTTCCTGATTATAACCTAGTTGCCTAGTGAAAAAAACTTTTTTTGCTGCTTCTAGAAGCACCTTCTGTTAAAGTATCTTATGTTCAGGAGAAATTGACTGAACAAATGCGACAATGCAAACTTCATACCTACTTGTGCTACTACTTTATAAAACTTGGGATCTGAGTGTCACTTTCCATTGCTCCTATAAGCTGTCACATTCTCCACCAAGTGTCATGAAGCTGGAAATCCAAACTTGCTTATAACTTGCTGTGTAAGTCTTACCCCAAACCTGAGTCCAGGTCAGGTCTCCCCCTTTGTCCTTAATGTTCTACTCTTTCATCCAAGCAGTGGCTATACCCCTGTCCTGAGAGAAAAACTCTCCTTCTACCCGCTGTCTCAGGCCACCCCAGGTAACTAACCCTACACCCACCACTCCCACCCTCGGGAGAATCACACTCCTGCTAGGTGCATCCTGCACACTGATTCAGAGTAAGAGCAACCCAATATTACATAGGAAACCATAACAGCAAGAGAAAAAAATCTGATCTCCCAGCCTACAGTAACCTAATCTTGCTCAGTAAGGCTTTCTTAAAGATACAACTTGAAGCACACTAAGAACGCAGTACCGTAGTCATGCCCAGAATTCTAGACCAACAACACTGATTTGTTTTAGAGATTCAAGGAAAAACATGATGCAGGAAAATATGTCAAAATCGAGAATCTTGTTAAAAATATAAAGTTCTGACAGCAGAAAGTAAGTCAAAGCAATATGACTATATGTCAGTTTCCAAAGTCTTAAATATTTGTAGGAGAATACCTTTCTGGACCTATGCAAGCCTCCAAATTAAATGTGTAAGTTTATATGTAAATATGGATGTATATGTATATCTTGACCCCTTATCATTGAATAGCAGGTTTAAAAGAGGTCTTAGCACACTGAAGCTCAAATGCTGACCTACAGGCCCATTACGTCAGTATTGGTATTTGCAAGATCTGAGCAAAATGTGAGGAAAAATTTGTGTGTGTCTGTGTGTGCGCGCGCGCGCGTATCATTGTAAGGTTACTACTGGCCTTACCCAAAAAGATCTATTCTTTTTTTATGTCTTTTCTAACTTTATTTGTAAAATTATTTTTTCTTTAAATTTTTTTATTATGTTAATCACCATACATTACATCATTAGTTTTTGATGTAGTGTTCCATGATTCATTGTTTGTGTATAACACCCAATGCTCCATGCAGAATGTGCCCTCTTTAATACCCATCACCAGGCTAACCCATCCCCCACCCCCCTCCCCTCTAGAACCCTCAGGTTGTTTTTCAGAGTAAAATTATCTTTTTTTTTTAAAGATTTTATTTATTTATTTATTTGAGAGAGAGAATGAGAGAGAAAGAGAGCATGGGGGGGAGGGTCAGAGGGAGAACAGACTCCCTGCTGAGCAGGAAGCCCAATGCAGGACTCGATCCCAGGACTCCAGGATCATGACCTGAGCCGAAGGCAGTCACTTAACCAACGGAGCCACCCAGGCACCCTAAAATTATCTTTTTTTAATGGAACGATCACAGTAGAAAGTTGCTTTGCTCTTTTGTTGTTGCTTGGTTTGTTTTGGCTTGCTGTTTTTAAAGATTTATTTATTCATTTTAAAGAGAGTGCGTGAGTGCAAGCAGGGGGAGGGGCAGAAGGAAAGGGAGACAATCTCAAGCAGACTCCTCGCTGAGCACAGAGCCTGAGGCAGGGCTGGATCCCATGACCCAGAGAACATCAAGAGGTGGACACTCAGTCAACTGAGCCACCCAGGGGCCCCTCGGTTTGTTTTTTATTTGGCAAAATAAAATGTTGAAAACCCAGTATAAGTCTCAAAGCTGGGGAGTGGCATGGGATGTTACTGATCCTTGAAATCCTTAAACCTGAAATGTATGACCCAGACAACATATACCAAACTCTCTGATGTTTGAATGCCTCTTACTAAACTTCACCTACTAGTCCTTCTTCTAGCTTCTGCCTCCATAGAGTCTCACGTGTCCTTCTTCCACATGAAAGCCCTTTTTATAGTTGAAGACCGTTCTTCTTCCCCAAGACCTTTTTTCTTCAGAATAAAAAATCTTTCACTGTCTCCAACTATCCTTTTGAGGCAGGCCTCTAAAAGAGCCTGTGAAAAGGAAGAAAAAACTTGAAAGAAATAAATATGTATATACTATTACCATTAATATTACTATTACCATTAAAGGCAGGAAATCACATCTCTTCTATGTTTTATAAATGAGGCAACTGAATCCAATAAGTTAAGAGGCTTAACCAATCAAACAGCTTTCGAAGACATTCGGTACTCAGAAAATCAGTAATATCAGCCCTTGATAAAGGTATGCATTAAGACAAAGGACAGACATGGTAGCAGGTGTATATAAATGGATTTGACAAACATCTCCACTGTGTAAGCTCTGCCATGCATTACTGTAGCAAGCAAGGTCACAGAAAACATGGTAGAGTCCCTCCTCTGATCACAGTTATGACACAGTATATAAATAAAATAGCAAAAGCATGAAAAGTCTCATGAGAAAATAGAAACAGAAACAACTAGCTTCACTTGGGAGAGCTGGGAAAGGCGCAAGAGAGGACATGACATTTAGGTGAGGCTGTGAAGGATGAGCAGGAGTTTGCCAAGGAGAGTGAACCATTATCTAAGATAATTTACTGCAGCAGGAAGAACGTGTTTGGAGGGAAGGTATAATGAGTTCAGTGCCAGAGCTGAACTGCAGGTAACTTTGAGACATCCAATGAAGACAACCAAGAGACAAATATACCATGTAAAAGAAATGAAAAAAACAGACCTATGAGGTACATGAGCACAGAAAGCAGAGCTGGAAAAATCTTTTTCACTCTTCTACCCAATTGGAAAATGCTTTGTATAGAAGCTTAGGATGAGTTGCTTTTAACTCTATGATTCAAGAGGGTTTTCTCTTCTGAAGCATGGTGCAGAAACCCGTTTTTATTAATAATAATGAAATGAGAAAGAGAATAAGAAAAATATCCTCCAAAGAGGTGAGTTTCAACAGTGTGAGAATAAAGTCATTCAACATCAAACTTTCTACATTCAACTTACAGATACATACAGCTAATCTACAGCCAATAGACTCTCAGTGTTTAAAGACTATTTACCGGGGGGGCGGAGCAAGATGGCGGAAGAGTAGGAGACCTGGATTTCGTCTGGTCTCAGGAATTCAGCTGAATAGGGATCAAGCCATTCTGAACACCTACGAACTCAACAGGAGATCGAAGAAGAGAGTAGCAACAACTCTCTGAACACAGAAGCGACCACTTACTGGAAGGTAGGACGTGCGGAGAAGTGAATCTGAGGCGATATTCGGGAGGATAGACGGCGGGGGAGGGGCCTCTGTCGGCCGCTTCTGGCAAGTGCTAGAGCCACGGAGCACAAAATCAGAACTTTTAGAAGTCAGTTCCGCTGAGGGACGTCACTCCAGTGGCTAAGCGGGGGGTGGAAACCTCACGGGACAGTGTGGACTCAGAACCCTCAGGGTCACAGAAAGATGGGGGGTGCCTGAGTGCAGCAGAGCTCCCAGGTATCGGAGCGGGGAAGCCGGTTGCAGAGATGGAGCCGAGGCGCGGGCTCTCAGCTCAGGGTTGCCATAAACTGTGATCCGCGGCCCAGGCGGGCCACTGCTCCTCCAGCAGGGACCCAACAAGCGGCAGAGCTGGGGAGACTCCCCTTCCTCCCCCAGGAGGAGCGGCGTGGGAGCGCACCACAGGGATCTGCTGGGTTTGGAGACTCCACACAGGGTCGGATGCCAGAGATAGAAACGCTCGGTCACAGGCCAGGTGAGCACGGAGTGCGGCCGAAGACCAGGGAGACGGGAGTGACTGCTTTTCTCTGGGGACACACTGAGGAGCGGGGCCCCGAGTTCTCAGCTCCTCCGGGTGGAGATTGGGAGGCCACCATTTCTGCCCTGGTCCTCCAAAGCTGTACTGAGAGCTTGCAGGGAATAAAAGCTCCTGAGAGCAAACCCGAGCAGCTTGCTTAGCCAAGACCGACAAGGGTGGGGCAATTCTGCCTCCGGCAAAGACATTTGGGAACCACGGCAACAGGCCCCTCCCCCAGAAGATCAGCACGAACAGCCAGCAAGCCAAGATCAAGTTTACCAATCAAGGAGAACGGGAGAACTCCAGCGCTAGGGGAATACTGCACATAGAATTCATGGCTTTTTTTTTTACCATGATTCATTAGTTCATCAAAGTTAATTTTTTTAACTATTTTTGTTTTAATTTTTCTTTTTCCCTTTTTCAACCAACATCTTATCAATCCTTTAAAAAAAAAACATTTTTTTTTATTTTTAGAGTCATATTTTATCCCTTCATAGTAGTTACCCTTATTTTTGGCATATATATATAAAAGTTGTTCTCTCTTTAAAATTTTGATATACAGTTTCTTCAAACAGATCAAAATATAACCTAAATCACTAGTGTATGGCTTTGTTCTAGTCTCCTGCCTGATCACAGTCTCTCGCATTTTTTTTCTTTTCTTTTTTTAAATCTTCTTTCTTCTTTCAAACAAATTCTTATCAATTCCTTTTATTAAACCTTTTATAATTTTCATCTTTACAGTCATCTTCCATCCCTTCATTGTATCAACCCTTATTTTGTACATATATAAGTCTTTCTCCCTTTAAAATTTTAGAAGGCACTTTCTTCTAACAGACCAAAATACACCCAAAATCTAGTGTGTGGCACTGATCTATGCACTAGCGTGATCATATTTGACCATATTCTGGTTTTTTTTTGTTTTGTTCTGTTTTTGGTTTTTATCTTTTTCTTTTTCTTTTTCTTTTTTATCTTTCTTTTTTCTTTCTTTCCCTTTCTTTTCCCCTGGTTTCAGGTCTTTTCTGATTTGTATACAGTATATTTGCTGGGGACATTGTTAACCTGTTAGCATTTTGTTCTCTCATTCATCTATTCTCCTCTGGACAAAATGACAAGAAGAAAAAAATCACCTCAGCAAAAAGAACAAGAGGTAGTACCGTCTGCCAGGGACCTACTCAATACGGACATTAGTACGATGTCGGACCTAGAGTTCAGAATCATGACTTTAAAGATACTAGCTGGGCTTGAAAAAAGCGTGGAAGTTATTAGAGAAACCCTTCTGGAGAAATAAAAGAACTAAAATCTAACCAAGTCGAAATCAAAAAGGCTATTAATGAGGTGCAATCAAAAATGGGGGCACTAACTGCTAGGATAAATGAGGCAGAAGAGACAATCAGCGATATAGAAGACCAAATAATGGAAAATAAAGAGGCTGAGAAAAAGAGAGATAAACAAGTACAGGATCACGAGGGCAGAATTCGAGAGATAAGCGATACGATAAGATGAAACAACATCAGAATAATTGGGATCCCAAAAGAAGAAGAAAGAGAGAGAGGGGCAGAAGGTATATTGGAGCAAATTATAGCAGAGAACTTCCCTAATGTGGGGAAGGAAACAGGCATCAAAATCCAGGAGGCACAGAGAACCCCTCTCAAAATCAATAAATATAGGTCAACACCCTGACATCTAATAGTAAAACTTGCGAGTCTCAGAGACAAAGACAAAATCCTGAAAGCAGCTCGGGAGAAGAGATATGTACCTACAATGGTAGAAACATGAGATTGGCAACAGACCTCTCCACAGAGACCTGGCAGGCCAGAAAGGACTGGCATGATATCTATAGAGCACTAAATGAGAAAAATATGCAGCCAAGAATACTATATCCGGCTAGGCTGTCATTGAAAATAGAAGGAGAGGTAAAAATCTTCCAGGAAAAACAAAAACTAAAGGAATTTGCAAACACAAAACCAGCCCTATAAAAATATTGAAAGGGGTCCTCTAAGCAAAGAAAGAGCCTAAAAGCAGCATAGATCAGAAAGGAACACAGACAATATACAGTCACAGTCACCTTACAGGCAATACAATGGCACTAAATTCATACCTTTCAATAGTTACCCTGAATGTAAATGGGCTCAATGCCCCAATCAAAAGACACAGGCTATCAGATTGGATTAAAAAACAAGACCCATCAATATGCTGTCTGCAAGAGACTCATTTTAGACCCAAAGACACCCCCAGATTGAAAGTGAGGGGGTGGAAAACCATTTACCATGCTAATGGACACCAAAAGAAAGCTGGGGTGGCAATTCTTATATCAGACAAATTAGATTTTAAAACAAAGACTGTAATAAGACATGAAGAAGGACACTATATCTTACTTAAAGGGTCTATCCAACAAGATCTAACAATTGTAAATATCTATGCCCCGAACATGGGAGCAGCCAATTATATAAGGCAATTAATAACAAAAGCAAAGAAACACATTGACAACAATACAATAATAGTGGGGGACTTTAACACCCCCCTGAATGAAATGGACAGATCATCTAAGCAAAAGATCAACAAGGAAATAAAGACTTTAAATGAAACACTAGACCAAATGGACTTCACAGACATATTCAGAACATTCCATCCCAAAGCAACAGAATACACATTCTTCTCTAGTGCCCATGGAACATTCTCCAGAACTGATCACATCCTAGGTCACAAATCAGGTCTCAACCAATACCAAAAGACTGGGATCATTCCCTGCATATTTTCAGACCACAATGCTTTGAAACTAGAACTCAAGCACAAGAGGAAAGTCGGAAAGAACTCAAATACATGGAGGCTAAAGAGCATCCTACTAAAGAAGGAATGGGTCAACCAGGAAATTAAAGAAGAATTAAAAAAATTCATGGAAACCAATGAAAATGAAAACACAACTGTTCAAAATCTGTGGGATGCAGCAAAGGCAGTCCTAAGAGGAAAATTCATAGCAATACAAGCCTTTCTCAAGAAACAAGAAAGGTCTCAAATACACAACCTAACCCTACACCTAAAGGAGCTAGAGAAAAAAACAGCAAATAAAGCCTAAACCCAGCAGGAGAAGAGAAATAATAAAGATCAGAGCAGAAATCAATGAAATAGAAACCAAAAGAACAGTAGAACAGATCAACGAAACTAGGAGCTGGTTCTTTGAAAGAATTAACAAGATTGAGAAACCCCTGGCCAGACTAATCAAAAAGAGAAATGACCCAAATCAACAAAATCATGAATGAAAGAGGAGAGATCACAACCAACACCAAAGAAATACAATTATAAGAACATATTATGAGCAACTCTATGCCAGCAAATTAGATAACCTGGAAGAAATGGGTGCATTCCTAGAGATGTATCAACTACCAAAACTGAACCAGGAAGAAACAGAAAACCTGAACAGACCTATAACCACTAAGGAAGTTGAAGCAGTCATCAAAAATCTCCCAAAAAACAAAAGCCCAGGGCCAGATGGCTTCCCAGGGGAATTCTATCAAACATTTAAAGAAGAATTAATACCTATTCTCCTGAAACTGTTCCAAAAAACAGAAATGGAAGGAAAACTTCCAAACTCATTTTATGAGGCCACCATTACCTTGATCCCAAAAGCAGACAAAGACCCCATCAAAAAGGAGAATTACAGACCAATATCCTTGATGAACATGGATGCAAAAATTCTCACCAAATGCTAGCCAATAGGATCCAACAGTACATTAAAAGGATTATTCACCATGACTAAGTGGGATTTATCCCTGGGCTGCAAGGCTGGTTCAACATCCGCAAATCAATCAACGTGATACAATACATTAACAAAAGAAAGAACAAGAATCATATGATCCTCTCAATAGATGCAGAAAAAGCATTTGACAAAGTACAGCATCCTTTCTTGATCAAAACTCTTCAGAGTATAGGGATAGAGGGTACATACCTCAATATCATAAAAGCCATCTATGAAAAACCTACAGTGAATGTCATTCTCAATTGGGAAAAGCTGAGAGCTTTTCCCCTAAGGTCAGGAACGTGGCAGGGATGTCCACTATCACTGCTATTCAACATAGTATTAGAAGTCCTAGCCACAGCAATCAGACAACAAAAAGAAATCAAAGGCATCCAAATCGGCAAAGAAGAAGTCAAACACCCACTCTTTGCAGATGATATGATACTATATGTGGAAAACCCAAAGGACTCCACCCCAAAACTGCTAGAACTCATACAGGAATTCAGTAAAGTAGCAGGATATAAAATCAATGCACAGAAATCAGTGGCATTCCTATACACCAGCAACAAGACAGAAGAGAGACAAATCAAGAAGTTGATCCCATTTACAATTGCACCCAAAAACCATAAGATACCAAGGAATAAATTGAACCAAAGAGGCAAAGGATCTGTACTCTGAAAATTATAAAATACTCATGAAAGAAATTGAAGAAGACACAAAGAAATGGAAAAATGTTCCATGCTCATGGATTGGAAGAACAAACATTGTGAAGATGTCAATGCTACCTAGAGCAATCTACACATTCAATGCAATCCCCATCAAAATACCATCCACTTTTTTCAAAGAAATGGAACAAATAATCCTAAAATTTCCAGAAGAGACCCCGAATAGCCAGAGGAATATTGAAAAAGAAAAGCAAAGCTGGCGGCATCACAATTCCGGACTTCCAGTTCTATTACAAAGCTGTCATCATCAAGACAGTATGGTACTGGCACAAAAACAGACACATAGATCAATGGAACAGAATAGAGAGCCCAGAAATGGACCCTCAACTCTATGGTCAACTCATCTTTGACAAAGCAGGAAAGAATGTCCAATGGAATAAAGACAGTCTCTTCAACAAATGGTGTTGGGAAAATTGGACAGCCACAGGCAGAAGAATGAACCTGGACCATTTCCTTACACCACACACAAAAATAGACTCCAAATGGTTGAAAGACCTAAACGTGAGACAGGAGTCCATCAAAATCCTAAAGGAGAACACAGGCAGCAACCTCTTCGACCTCAGCCGCAGCAGCTTCTTCCTAGAAACATCGCCAAAGGCAAGGGAAGCAAGGGCAAAAATGAACTATTGGGACCTCATCAAGATAAAAAGCTTTTGCACAGAAAAAGAAACAGTCCACAAAACCAAAAGACAACCGACAGAATGGGAGAAGATATTTGCAAATGACATATCAGATAAAGGGCTAGTATCCAAAATCTATAAAGAACTTATCAAACTCAACACCCAAAGAACAAATGATCCAATCAAGAAATGGGCAGAAGACATGAACAGACATTTTTCCAAAGAAGACATCCAAATGGCCAACAGGCACATGAAAAAGTGCTCAACATCGCTCGGCATCAGGGAAATCCAAATCAAAACCTCAATGAGATACCACCTCACAGCAGTCAGAATGGCTAAAATTAACAAGTCAGGAAACGACAGATGTTGGCGGGGATGCGGAGAAAGGGGAACCCTCCTACACTGTTGGTGGGAATGCAAGCTGGTGCGGCCACTCTGGAAAACAGTATGGAGGTTCCTCAAACAGTTGAAAATAGAGCTACCCTACAATCCAGCAATTGCACTACTGGGTATTTACCCCAAAGATACAAATGCAGGGATCCAAAGGGGTACATGCACCCCGATTTTTATAGCAGCAATGTCCACAATAGCCAAACTGTGGAAAGAGCCAAGATGTCCATCGACAGATGAATGGATAAAGAAGAAGTGGTATGTATACACAATGGAATATTATGCAGCCATCAAAAGGAATGAGATCTTGCCATTTGCAACGA
>NW_027398566.1:0-10838 GCF_003265705.2 Callorhinus ursinus | reverse complement strand
ATATTATGCAGCCATCAAAAGGAATGAGATCTTGCCATTTGCAACGATGTGGATGGAACTGGAGGGTGTTATGCTGAGTGAAATAAGTCAATCAGAGAAAGACATGTATCATATGACCTCACTGATATGAGGAATTCTTAATCTCAGGAAACAAACTGAGGGTTGCTGGAGTGGGGGTGGGGTGGGAGGGATGGGGTGGCTGGGTGATAGACTTTGGGGAGGGTATGTGCTATGGTTTGCGCTGTGAATTGTGCAAGACTGTTGAATCACAGATCTGTACCTCTGAAACAAATAATGCAATATATGTTAAGAAAAAAAAAAGAAGATAGCAGGAGGGGAAGAATGAAGGGGGGGAAATCAGAGGGGGAGATGAACCATGAGAGACGATGGACTCTGAGAAACAAACTGAGGGTTCTAGAGGGGAGGGGTGGGGGGATGGGTTAGCCTGGTGATGGGTATTAAAGAGGGCACATTCTGCGTGGAACACTGGGTGTTATACACAAACAATGAATCATGGAACACTACATCAAAAACTAATGATGTAATGTATGGTGATTAACATAACAATAAAAAATTTAAAGAAAAAAAAAAGATTCAGAGTCTTCCAGAAAGTGTGTCTTCAAGGCCTCTCTCTAGGGTGACAGACCGAAACTTGGGGACTTATGGGTGACTCTTGCAAGCATTATAATTTCATTCTGTGGCTATGCTGCCAGGAGATATATATCAAGATTGCAATAAATTGCAATGCCTCGGGCTTAGACAAGCTTTGCGGGGTTTTATTGTGGTCATTAGTTTAATTTCTGGAAAGAGTTTGTGGAAGTCTTTCTCAAACCAACAGATAGGATGAGAGAATGATACACCAACTTTGCACATTCAATTTAATATTATTTAAAGTGGCGACAGTAAGTTATTCACTCCCTATGTGCAGAAATGAATCTACATTCCTAATTTTTCAAAGACATTTGATACATGTATCTGGAATCCCATACTCAATTGTTTCTGTAACTCGGGTATGTCATTTAGCATGACAACTTCCTCATCTTCATAAAGCAGGTCATTTTAATAATGCATAATAGCTATTGAGAATTGTAATTCAAACCCCTTTATTTATGTTACATCTTTACACCCAAGTAGCCTTGGGTGGAAGACAGCCGCGTTCTATATTTATGACTACAAGATGTTACACGTAACTTCCTGATTATAACCTAGTTGCCTAGTGAAAAAAACTTTTTTTGCTGCTTCTAGAAGCACCTTCTGTTAAAGTATCTTATGTTCAGGAGAAATTGACTGAACAAATGCGACAATGCAAACTTCATACCTACTTGTGCTACTACTTTATAAAACTTGGGATCTGAGTGTCACTTTCCATTGCTCCTATAAGCTGTCACATTCTCCACCAAGTGTCATGAAGCTGGAAATCCAAACTTGCTTATAACTTGCTGTGTAAGTCTTACCCCAAACCTGAGTCCAGGTCAGGTCTCCCCCTTTGTCCTTAATGTTCTACTCTTTCATCCAAGCAGTGGCTATACCCCTGTCCTGAGAGAAAAACTCTCCTTCTACCCGCTGTCTCAGGCCACCCCAGGTAACTAACCCTACACCCACCACTCCCACCCTCGGGAGAATCACACTCCTGCTAGGTGCATCCTGCACACTGATTCAGAGTAAGAGCAACCCAATATTACATAGGAAACCATAACAGCAAGAGAAAAAAATCTGATCTCCCAGCCTACAGTAACCTAATCTTGCTCAGTAAGGCTTTCTTAAAGATACAACTTGAAGCACACTAAGAACGCAGTACCGTAGTCATGCCCAGAATTCTAGACCAACAACACTGATTTGTTTTAGAGATTCAAGGAAAAACATGATGCAGGAAAATATGTCAAAATCGAGAATCTTGTTAAAAATATAAAGTTCTGACAGCAGAAAGTAAGTCAAAGCAATATGACTATATGTCAGTTTCCAAAGTCTTAAATATTTGTAGGAGAATACCTTTCTGGACCTATGCAAGCCTCCAAATTAAATGTGTAAGTTTATATGTAAATATGGATGTATATGTATATCTTGACCCCTTATCATTGAATAGCAGGTTTAAAAGAGGTCTTAGCACACTGAAGCTCAAATGCTGACCTACAGGCCCATTACGTCAGTATTGGTATTTGCAAGATCTGAGCAAAATGTGAGGAAAAATTTGTGTGTGTCTGTGTGTGCGCGCGCGCGCGTATCATTGTAAGGTTACTACTGGCCTTACCCAAAAAGATCTATTCTTTTTTTATGTCTTTTCTAACTTTATTTGTAAAATTATTTTTTCTTTAAATTTTTTTATTATGTTAATCACCATACATTACATCATTAGTTTTTGATGTAGTGTTCCATGATTCATTGTTTGTGTATAACACCCAATGCTCCATGCAGAATGTGCCCTCTTTAATACCCATCACCAGGCTAACCCATCCCCCACCCCCCTCCCCTCTAGAACCCTCAGGTTGTTTTTCAGAGTAAAATTATCTTTTTTTTTTAAAGATTTTATTTATTTATTTATTTGAGAGAGAGAATGAGAGAGAAAGAGAGCATGGGGGGGAGGGTCAGAGGGAGAACAGACTCCCTGCTGAGCAGGAAGCCCAATGCAGGACTCGATCCCAGGACTCCAGGATCATGACCTGAGCCGAAGGCAGTCACTTAACCAACGGAGCCACCCAGGCACCCTAAAATTATCTTTTTTTAATGGAACGATCACAGTAGAAAGTTGCTTTGCTCTTTTGTTGTTGCTTGGTTTGTTTTGGCTTGCTGTTTTTAAAGATTTATTTATTCATTTTAAAGAGAGTGCGTGAGTGCAAGCAGGGGGAGGGGCAGAAGGAAAGGGAGACAATCTCAAGCAGACTCCTCGCTGAGCACAGAGCCTGAGGCAGGGCTGGATCCCATGACCCAGAGAACATCAAGAGGTGGACACTCAGTCAACTGAGCCACCCAGGGGCCCCTCGGTTTGTTTTTTATTTGGCAAAATAAAATGTTGAAAACCCAGTATAAGTCTCAAAGCTGGGGAGTGGCATGGGATGTTACTGATCCTTGAAATCCTTAAACCTGAAATGTATGACCCAGACAACATATACCAAACTCTCTGATGTTTGAATGCCTCTTACTAAACTTCACCTACTAGTCCTTCTTCTAGCTTCTGCCTCCATAGAGTCTCACGTGTCCTTCTTCCACATGAAAGCCCTTTTTATAGTTGAAGACCGTTCTTCTTCCCCAAGACCTTTTTTCTTCAGAATAAAAAATCTTTCACTGTCTCCAACTATCCTTTTGAGGCAGGCCTCTAAAAGAGCCTGTGAAAAGGAAGAAAAAACTTGAAAGAAATAAATATGTATATACTATTACCATTAATATTACTATTACCATTAAAGGCAGGAAATCACATCTCTTCTATGTTTTATAAATGAGGCAACTGAATCCAATAAGTTAAGAGGCTTAACCAATCAAACAGCTTTCGAAGACATTCGGTACTCAGAAAATCAGTAATATCAGCCCTTGATAAAGGTATGCATTAAGACAAAGGACAGACATGGTAGCAGGTGTATATAAATGGATTTGACAAACATCTCCACTGTGTAAGCTCTGCCATGCATTACTGTAGCAAGCAAGGTCACAGAAAACATGGTAGAGTCCCTCCTCTGATCACAGTTATGACACAGTATATAAATAAAATAGCAAAAGCATGAAAAGTCTCATGAGAAAATAGAAACAGAAACAACTAGCTTCACTTGGGAGAGCTGGGAAAGGCGCAAGAGAGGACATGACATTTAGGTGAGGCTGTGAAGGATGAGCAGGAGTTTGCCAAGGAGAGTGAACCATTATCTAAGATAATTTACTGCAGCAGGAAGAACGTGTTTGGAGGGAAGGTATAATGAGTTCAGTGCCAGAGCTGAACTGCAGGTAACTTTGAGACATCCAATGAAGACAACCAAGAGACAAATATACCATGTAAAAGAAATGAAAAAAACAGACCTATGAGGTACATGAGCACAGAAAGCAGAGCTGGAAAAATCTTTTTCACTCTTCTACCCAATTGGAAAATGCTTTGTATAGAAGCTTAGGATGAGTTGCTTTTAACTCTATGATTCAAGAGGGTTTTCTCTTCTGAAGCATGGTGCAGAAACCCGTTTTTATTAATAATAATGAAATGAGAAAGAGAATAAGAAAAATATCCTCCAAAGAGGTGAGTTTCAACAGTGTGAGAATAAAGTCATTCAACATCAAACTTTCTACATTCAACTTACAGATACATACAGCTAATCTACAGCCAATAGACTCTCAGTGTTTAAAGACTATTTACCGGGGGGGCGGAGCAAGATGGCGGAAGAGTAGGAGACCTGGATTTCGTCTGGTCTCAGGAATTCAGCTGAATAGGGATCAAGCCATTCTGAACACCTACGAACTCAACAGGAGATCGAAGAAGAGAGTAGCAACAACTCTCTGAACACAGAAGCGACCACTTACTGGAAGGTAGGACGTGCGGAGAAGTGAATCTGAGGCGATATTCGGGAGGATAGACGGCGGGGGAGGGGCCTCTGTCGGCCGCTTCTGGCAAGTGCTAGAGCCACGGAGCACAAAATCAGAACTTTTAGAAGTCAGTTCCGCTGAGGGACGTCACTCCAGTGGCTAAGCGGGGGGTGGAAACCTCACGGGACAGTGTGGACTCAGAACCCTCAGGGTCACAGAAAGATGGGGGGTGCCTGAGTGCAGCAGAGCTCCCAGGTATCGGAGCGGGGAAGCCGGTTGCAGAGATGGAGCCGAGGCGCGGGCTCTCAGCTCAGGGTTGCCATAAACTGTGATCCGCGGCCCAGGCGGGCCACTGCTCCTCCAGCAGGGACCCAACAAGCGGCAGAGCTGGGGAGACTCCCCTTCCTCCCCCAGGAGGAGCGGCGTGGGAGCGCACCACAGGGATCTGCTGGGTTTGGAGACTCCACACAGGGTCGGATGCCAGAGATAGAAACGCTCGGTCACAGGCCAGGTGAGCACGGAGTGCGGCCGAAGACCAGGGAGACGGGAGTGACTGCTTTTCTCTGGGGACACACTGAGGAGCGGGGCCCCGAGTTCTCAGCTCCTCCGGGTGGAGATTGGGAGGCCACCATTTCTGCCCTGGTCCTCCAAAGCTGTACTGAGAGCTTGCAGGGAATAAAAGCTCCTGAGAGCAAACCCGAGCAGCTTGCTTAGCCAAGACCGACAAGGGTGGGGCAATTCTGCCTCCGGCAAAGACATTTGGGAACCACGGCAACAGGCCCCTCCCCCAGAAGATCAGCACGAACAGCCAGCAAGCCAAGATCAAGTTTACCAATCAAGGAGAACGGGAGAACTCCAGCGCTAGGGGAATACTGCACATAGAATTCATGGCTTTTTTTTTTACCATGATTCATTAGTTCATCAAAGTTAATTTTTTTAACTATTTTTGTTTTAATTTTTCTTTTTCCCTTTTTCAACCAACATCTTATCAATCCTTTAAAAAAAAAACATTTTTTTTTATTTTTAGAGTCATATTTTATCCCTTCATAGTAGTTACCCTTATTTTTGGCATATATATATAAAAGTTGTTCTCTCTTTAAAATTTTGATATACAGTTTCTTCAAACAGATCAAAATATAACCTAAATCACTAGTGTATGGCTTTGTTCTAGTCTCCTGCCTGATCACAGTCTCTCGCATTTTTTTTCTTTTCTTTTTTTAAATCTTCTTTCTTCTTTCAAACAAATTCTTATCAATTCCTTTTATTAAACCTTTTATAATTTTCATCTTTACAGTCATCTTCCATCCCTTCATTGTATCAACCCTTATTTTGTACATATATAAGTCTTTCTCCCTTTAAAATTTTAGAAGGCACTTTCTTCTAACAGACCAAAATACACCCAAAATCTAGTGTGTGGCACTGATCTATGCACTAGCGTGATCATATTTGACCATATTCTGGTTTTTTTTTGTTTTGTTCTGTTTTTGGTTTTTATCTTTTTCTTTTTCTTTTTCTTTTTTATCTTTCTTTTTTCTTTCTTTCCCTTTCTTTTCCCCTGGTTTCAGGTCTTTTCTGATTTGTATACAGTATATTTGCTGGGGACATTGTTAACCTGTTAGCATTTTGTTCTCTCATTCATCTATTCTCCTCTGGACAAAATGACAAGAAGAAAAAAATCACCTCAGCAAAAAGAACAAGAGGTAGTACCGTCTGCCAGGGACCTACTCAATACGGACATTAGTACGATGTCGGACCTAGAGTTCAGAATCATGACTTTAAAGATACTAGCTGGGCTTGAAAAAAGCGTGGAAGTTATTAGAGAAACCCTTCTGGAGAAATAAAAGAACTAAAATCTAACCAAGTCGAAATCAAAAAGGCTATTAATGAGGTGCAATCAAAAATGGGGGCACTAACTGCTAGGATAAATGAGGCAGAAGAGACAATCAGCGATATAGAAGACCAAATAATGGAAAATAAAGAGGCTGAGAAAAAGAGAGATAAACAAGTACAGGATCACGAGGGCAGAATTCGAGAGATAAGCGATACGATAAGATGAAACAACATCAGAATAATTGGGATCCCAAAAGAAGAAGAAAGAGAGAGAGGGGCAGAAGGTATATTGGAGCAAATTATAGCAGAGAACTTCCCTAATGTGGGGAAGGAAACAGGCATCAAAATCCAGGAGGCACAGAGAACCCCTCTCAAAATCAATAAATATAGGTCAACACCCTGACATCTAATAGTAAAACTTGCGAGTCTCAGAGACAAAGACAAAATCCTGAAAGCAGCTCGGGAGAAGAGATATGTACCTACAATGGTAGAAACATGAGATTGGCAACAGACCTCTCCACAGAGACCTGGCAGGCCAGAAAGGACTGGCATGATATCTATAGAGCACTAAATGAGAAAAATATGCAGCCAAGAATACTATATCCGGCTAGGCTGTCATTGAAAATAGAAGGAGAGGTAAAAATCTTCCAGGAAAAACAAAAACTAAAGGAATTTGCAAACACAAAACCAGCCCTATAAAAATATTGAAAGGGGTCCTCTAAGCAAAGAAAGAGCCTAAAAGCAGCATAGATCAGAAAGGAACACAGACAATATACAGTCACAGTCACCTTACAGGCAATACAATGGCACTAAATTCATACCTTTCAATAGTTACCCTGAATGTAAATGGGCTCAATGCCCCAATCAAAAGACACAGGCTATCAGATTGGATTAAAAAACAAGACCCATCAATATGCTGTCTGCAAGAGACTCATTTTAGACCCAAAGACACCCCCAGATTGAAAGTGAGGGGGTGGAAAACCATTTACCATGCTAATGGACACCAAAAGAAAGCTGGGGTGGCAATTCTTATATCAGACAAATTAGATTTTAAAACAAAGACTGTAATAAGACATGAAGAAGGACACTATATCTTACTTAAAGGGTCTATCCAACAAGATCTAACAATTGTAAATATCTATGCCCCGAACATGGGAGCAGCCAATTATATAAGGCAATTAATAACAAAAGCAAAGAAACACATTGACAACAATACAATAATAGTGGGGGACTTTAACACCCCCCTGAATGAAATGGACAGATCATCTAAGCAAAAGATCAACAAGGAAATAAAGACTTTAAATGAAACACTAGACCAAATGGACTTCACAGACATATTCAGAACATTCCATCCCAAAGCAACAGAATACACATTCTTCTCTAGTGCCCATGGAACATTCTCCAGAACTGATCACATCCTAGGTCACAAATCAGGTCTCAACCAATACCAAAAGACTGGGATCATTCCCTGCATATTTTCAGACCACAATGCTTTGAAACTAGAACTCAAGCACAAGAGGAAAGTCGGAAAGAACTCAAATACATGGAGGCTAAAGAGCATCCTACTAAAGAAGGAATGGGTCAACCAGGAAATTAAAGAAGAATTAAAAAAATTCATGGAAACCAATGAAAATGAAAACACAACTGTTCAAAATCTGTGGGATGCAGCAAAGGCAGTCCTAAGAGGAAAATTCATAGCAATACAAGCCTTTCTCAAGAAACAAGAAAGGTCTCAAATACACAACCTAACCCTACACCTAAAGGAGCTAGAGAAAAAAACAGCAAATAAAGCCTAAACCCAGCAGGAGAAGAGAAATAATAAAGATCAGAGCAGAAATCAATGAAATAGAAACCAAAAGAACAGTAGAACAGATCAACGAAACTAGGAGCTGGTTCTTTGAAAGAATTAACAAGATTGAGAAACCCCTGGCCAGACTAATCAAAAAGAGAAATGACCCAAATCAACAAAATCATGAATGAAAGAGGAGAGATCACAACCAACACCAAAGAAATACAATTATAAGAACATATTATGAGCAACTCTATGCCAGCAAATTAGATAACCTGGAAGAAATGGGTGCATTCCTAGAGATGTATCAACTACCAAAACTGAACCAGGAAGAAACAGAAAACCTGAACAGACCTATAACCACTAAGGAAGTTGAAGCAGTCATCAAAAATCTCCCAAAAAACAAAAGCCCAGGGCCAGATGGCTTCCCAGGGGAATTCTATCAAACATTTAAAGAAGAATTAATACCTATTCTCCTGAAACTGTTCCAAAAAACAGAAATGGAAGGAAAACTTCCAAACTCATTTTATGAGGCCACCATTACCTTGATCCCAAAAGCAGACAAAGACCCCATCAAAAAGGAGAATTACAGACCAATATCCTTGATGAACATGGATGCAAAAATTCTCACCAAATGCTAGCCAATAGGATCCAACAGTACATTAAAAGGATTATTCACCATGACTAAGTGGGATTTATCCCTGGGCTGCAAGGCTGGTTCAACATCCGCAAATCAATCAACGTGATACAATACATTAACAAAAGAAAGAACAAGAATCATATGATCCTCTCAATAGATGCAGAAAAAGCATTTGACAAAGTACAGCATCCTTTCTTGATCAAAACTCTTCAGAGTATAGGGATAGAGGGTACATACCTCAATATCATAAAAGCCATCTATGAAAAACCTACAGTGAATGTCATTCTCAATTGGGAAAAGCTGAGAGCTTTTCCCCTAAGGTCAGGAACGTGGCAGGGATGTCCACTATCACTGCTATTCAACATAGTATTAGAAGTCCTAGCCACAGCAATCAGACAACAAAAAGAAATCAAAGGCATCCAAATCGGCAAAGAAGAAGTCAAACACCCACTCTTTGCAGATGATATGATACTATATGTGGAAAACCCAAAGGACTCCACCCCAAAACTGCTAGAACTCATACAGGAATTCAGTAAAGTAGCAGGATATAAAATCAATGCACAGAAATCAGTGGCATTCCTATACACCAGCAACAAGACAGAAGAGAGACAAATCAAGAAGTTGATCCCATTTACAATTGCACCCAAAAACCATAAGATACCAAGGAATAAATTGAACCAAAGAGGCAAAGGATCTGTACTCTGAAAATTATAAAATACTCATGAAAGAAATTGAAGAAGACACAAAGAAATGGAAAAATGTTCCATGCTCATGGATTGGAAGAACAAACATTGTGAAGATGTCAATGCTACCTAGAGCAATCTACACATTCAATGCAATCCCCATCAAAATACCATCCACTTTTTTCAAAGAAATGGAACAAATAATCCTAAAATTTCCAGAAGAGACCCCGAATAGCCAGAGGAATATTGAAAAAGAAAAGCAAAGCTGGCGGCATCACAATTCCGGACTTCCAGTTCTATTACAAAGCTGTCATCATCAAGACAGTATGGTACTGGCACAAAAACAGACACATAGATCAATGGAACAGAATAGAGAGCCCAGAAATGGACCCTCAACTCTATGGTCAACTCATCTTTGACAAAGCAGGAAAGAATGTCCAATGGAATAAAGACAGTCTCTTCAACAAATGGTGTTGGGAAAATTGGACAGCCACAGGCAGAAGAATGAACCTGGACCATTTCCTTACACCACACACAAAAATAGACTCCAAATGGTTGAAAGACCTAAACGTGAGACAGGAGTCCATCAAAATCCTAAAGGAGAACACAGGCAGCAACCTCTTCGACCTCAGCCGCAGCAGCTTCTTCCTAGAAACATCGCCAAAGGCAAGGGAAGCAAGGGCAAAAATGAACTATTGGGACCTCATCAAGATAAAAAGCTTTTGCACAGAAAAAGAAACAGTCCACAAAACCAAAAGACAACCGACAGAATGGGAGAAGATATTTGCAAATGACATATCAGATAAAGGGCTAGTATCCAAAATCTATAAAGAACTTATCAAACTCAACACCCAAAGAACAAATGATCCAATCAAGAAATGGGCAGAAGACATGAACAGACATTTTTCCAAAGAAGACATCCAAATGGCCAACAGGCACATGAAAAAGTGCTCAACATCGCTCGGCATCAGGGAAATCCAAATCAAAACCTCAATGAGATACCACCTCACAGCAGTCAGAATGGCTAAAATTAACAAGTCAGGAAACGACAGATGTTGGCGGGGATGCGGAGAAAGGGGAACCCTCCTACACTGTTGGTGGGAATGCAAGCTGGTGCGGCCACTCTGGAAAACAGTATGGAGGTTCCTCAAACAGTTGAAAATAGAGCTACCCTACAATCCAGCAATTGCACTACTGGGTATTTACCCCAAAGATACAAATGCAGGGATCCAAAGGGGTACATGCACCCCGATTTTTATAGCAGCAATGTCCACAATAGCCAAACTGTGGAAAGAGCCAAGATGTCCATCGACAGATGAATGGATAAAGAAGAAGTGGTATGTATACACAATGGAATATTATGCAGCCATCAAAAGGAATGAGATCTTGCCATTTGCAACGA
>NW_027398565.1:9852-10846 GCF_003265705.2 Callorhinus ursinus | reverse complement strand
GTCAGCCCCGCAAGTGAAATAACCAAAGCCCAACGCTCAGGTTCTAACCGAAGCAGAATTTCAATGTACTGTTTGGGGAAAGCCTCCTCCCCTATTCTGTGGACTTGGGGGTCCCGAAGGAAAGCCTTCTTTCATCTCCTTCCATTAGAGAGAGGAGCTGGCCCCATGTCCCGCGGTCCCCACCGTGTCCCAGTGCTGAGGAAGAGCCACGCGTTGGGGCCAGGTTTCAGGAGTGTGGAGGGTCACTGCTCCTGGGCTCCCAGCCAGTGACGTGGCGGCTACATGGAAGAGCTAAATTGCTTTTGTGGAAAGGAATGCTCACTGCCCACAGGGCTCACCATCCCCCTCTGCACTCTGCAATCCAGGCTCGGTGCCCGGCTTACGTTAATCACCAGCACTCCACATGTTCCCGCCATGGGAGTGATCATTCACCATCACCCCATTGTACAGAGGAGGAGAGCGAGGCCCAGCGAGGGGAGGTAAAATGGCTCCAGTCCCAGAGCTGGTCAGCAGAGAACCTGGAAATCAAGCCCTCCAGAGCCCCTGCTAAACCAGACAGAGACTCCCTGAGGTGAAAGTGAGCCCTCCCCTGCCTGACCAGGCACGCACTGGCCCCTGAACTTCATGATGGCCTGTTCTTGACCGTGAAGGTAGCTGGCCGACTAGGAGGGGAGTTTAGCTGGTGGGTCACGCTGTAGCTCTAGGACAGAGTGACACATCTGAGCTAGAAGGATTCAGACTGTGGTCTCCCTCCCGGAGCCAGACCAGGAGCTGCAATCTCGGTGTCCGAGGGGCCAGCCCACAACAGGGTTTGCAATGACCAGGGATCCATGGCCCCTAGGGAGAGTACACTCTGCCCTCTCCCCGCTCCTGCCTGGCGTCACCTCTCCTCACTGTGGGGCTGCGGGACCCGGAACCAGGCCCCATAGAGACGGTGGGACAGTCCACGCTGATGGACAGTGTTCCCCAAGGGACGCAGGGGGTTGCCAGGGCA
>NW_027398565.1:228-9752 GCF_003265705.2 Callorhinus ursinus | reverse complement strand
GGTGGGTCACGCTGTAGCTCTAGGACAGAGTGACACATCTGAGCTAGAAGGATTCAGACTGTGGTCTCCCTCCCGGAGCCAGACCAGGAGCTGCAATCTCGGTGCCCGAGGGGCCAGCCCACAACAGGGTTTGCAATGACCAGGGATCCATGGCCCCTAGGGAGAGTACACTCTGCCCTCTCCCCGCTCCTGCCTGGCGTCACCTCTCCTCACTGTGGGGCTGCGGGACCCGGAACCAGGCCCCATAGAGACGGTGGGACAGTCCACGCTGATGGACAGTGTTCCCCAAGGGACGCAGGGGGTTGCCAGGGCAATGGGAAAAGACAGTGTCTGTGTTCCGGTGTCCAACACCACCATGGGCACTTGGGAGTAGGAAGAGATTCCCACCCCCAAGTCCGGAGGGCTATAGCACAAAAGGCCGTAGCTTACTCTGCTGTACATTGGGCTGCAGAGATGCAGTGTCCCAAGGGACCCACAAGCTTGTAGAAGTGCCTCTTGGCCTTGGATATTCATCCCCGAACCCCTGTGATCCCAGTCTTGGGAAAATGTTTCTAAACCCTCGAGGTCCTTCTCAGCAGAGGACAGACTCGGGGCTTTGGGAGCTGAGGACCTTGCTACGCAGAACGTGGCAGAGCACAGGGCCACCAGTCTAGAGACCAAGGT
Organism: Callorhinus ursinus; assembly: GCF_003265705.2. Classification (NCBI taxonomy): domain Eukaryota; kingdom Metazoa; phylum Chordata; class Mammalia; order Carnivora; family Otariidae; genus Callorhinus; species Callorhinus ursinus. Next base: position 9,089 of record NW_027398565.1, on the reverse strand, counting down.
CAGGGCCCTCCTTGTTGCAGCCTCAGGGTCACCATGTGGGAGAGGATCCAGAATCAGTGCTCAGGAAAGGGCGCCGTCACATTGGCCATCCACCCTGGAGGGGAGGGGATTTCACAGGGATGTGTGAAAAGGACTCAGGGGTGCCAGGAGCCTCTGTGAGAACTGCCCAGCACATGGGCACAGACGAGGCCCATGGACCTGAGCCGAACCGTAATGGGAGCCCCTGGAAGTCTGTGTTGGGAGAGGACAAGGTCAGAATCAGTTCACTACTACCTTCCCACGGGGGCTGGGACAGAGGTACCAGGGGGCTGGCTTTGCCTGGACCCCAGAGCAGATTCAATCCCCTCTGAGCTGTGTTCCATGCCAAGAGCAGCCCCTGGCTCATCCTTGCATTGCCAGGTTTGTACAAGCCTCCTGTGATAGCAGTCACGGGACATGTGTACAGGTACCTAACACTAACCTTAACCTGTACCCTAAACCTAACTCGTACCCTAACCCTAACACCTATCATAACCCTAACCACTAACCCTACCCCTAACCGAACCCTAACCATAAAGCGTACCCTAACCCTAACCCGTACCCTAAAGGGTACCCTAACCCTAAACCGTAACCTGTACCGTAAACCGTGACCTAAACCGTACCCTATCTCTAACCCATACCTTAACCCGTACCCTAACACTATCCCGTACCCTAACCCTATCCCGTACCCTAACCCATGCCCGAACCCGTACCCTAACTCTAACCCTAACCCAGGATCAACTAGAGAAAAGAGGAAATTCCCAGAAGTTTGCGGTTCATGAGAAATTTGACCGCCAGTCCTGACAGGAAGATGACACTGCTCCAAGTGGACCTGCTGCTTTCTCAGAACCCTGACATCCTGTGAAATGCTGCATCACTGACTCACAGGCTGATGTTCAAAACCTGGAGTCTCCTAGATCCAGAGCAGATAAGTGCTGTCAGGTGGGGTTAAGTAGGTCCACTGACATATGGCCTGCACACCTGCTTCAATTTCTGGGAGAAGGGGAAACACACACTTGTTTTTATGTAGTCATTATCTTCATTCTAAAGTAGACCAATGACCTTGACCTTTTTGGAAAAGCGAAATTACTCTTCCAAAAGAAGACTTAACTCATCTGTTCCTCATGCAACTTTAGTGCGATCTGGGTACTCCAGCCTCCAGGCCCCACCTGGAGGATCCTCCTGTACCCTCTTGAGAGCCCATGACCAGCACCACCACCCCCGGGGGCACAATGCTGAATTTGGGGGAGGGCTCTGGGGCTTCTTGTCACCACACCTGTGCCTGGGGAAGCGGGAACCTGGAGGACCCTCCCAGATGATCCTGATGGACCATTACCACCATCCCTGAGGTCATGGGGCACAATGCTGAAGATGGAGGAATGCTCTTGGGTCTCTTGCCAGCACACCTGTGCCTGGGGGAAGCGGGAACCTGGAGGACCCTCCCAGACAATCCCAACGGAGCATTACCACCAGCCCTGGGGAACATGGGGCACAATGCTGAAATTGGAGGATGGCTCCGGAGCTTCTCACTACCGCACGTTTGCCTAGGAGAGCAGGAACTTGAAGGACCCTCCCAGATAATCATAACGGACCATTACCACCATCGCCCTGAGGACATGGGGCACAATCCTCAGTTGGAGTCCCTTGGTCCTGAAACCAGCAGGAACGGAGCCCAAAGGACAGAGAGGCGAATCCAGGGAAAGGCGGCCCACTGGAGGGCACAGAAGCTGCAAGCCCCACGGACCCGCAGGCCATTTGAACAGGATCACCTCCTGCACTTACTTAGCACGTTGTCCGTCTTCGTGTGTGGACAGTGACTGGCCCACTCAGGGCTGGTGCACTGCCAGAGGAGGGCTAGAACCTTTTCAGTGCTTGCTCGTGGGTCAGGGGACCAAAGCCCAAAGAAACAGAGGATATCCCTCTTCCTCTGGAGCTGGGGAAGGCAGCTACCTTCCTCGGGCGGGCCCGGGTCCAGGAGTGTGTTCTTTCTGAAGCCCCTGCGTTCGGTGGGTGTTGCTATGCCTAAAAAAGGCCCACTCAGCCCCAGAGTCAGGAGCAGTGACAGGCTGTCTCCAACCCTATCCTAGGACCACGACCCGAAACCATCCTGGCTTTGTGAGTACAGGTCTCCTGCAGGAGACAGGGAGGGGACTGGCCCCTCTCCCCTACCCCGCTCCAGGATACCCGGAACCTGCAAGAGCTCTTCATCTGAGGAGGAGTCTTGGAGAACAAGTGTATCTCGTCATCCCAGCAAGTGAAATAACCAAGGCTCAGGTTGTAATAGACGCAGAATTTCAATGTACTGTTTGGGGGAAGCCTCCTCCACTCTTCTGTGGATTTGGCGGTCCCCAAAGAAAGCCTTCTTTCATCTCCTTCCCTCAGAGAGAGGAGCTGGCCCCATGTCCCGCGGTCCCCACCGTGTCCCAGTGCTGAGGAAGAGCCACACGCAGGGGCCTGGTGTCAGGAGTGTGGTGGGATACTGCTTCTGGGCTCCCAGCCAGTGACGTGGCGGATGCATGGAAGAGCTAAATTGCTTTTGGGGGAAGGAGTGCTCTCTGCCCACACCGCTCACCATCCCCCTCTGCACTCTGCAATCCAGGCTAGGTGCCCGGCTTACTTCAATCACCAGCACTCCACATGTTCCCGCCATGGGAGGGATCATTCTGCATCACCCCACTGCACAGAGGAGGAGAGCGAGGCCCAGCGAGGGGAGGTAAAATGGCTCCAGTCCCAGAGCTGGTCAGCAGAGAACCTGTAAATCCAGCCCTCTACAGCCACTGCTAAACCAGCCAGAGACTCCCTGAGTGAAAGTGAGCCCTCCTCTGCCTGACCAGGCACGCACTGTTCCCTGACCTTCATGATGGCCTGTTCTTGACCGTGAAGGTGAGCTGGCCGACTAGGAGGGGGAGTTCAGCTGGTGGGTCAGGCTGTAGCTCTAGGACAGAGTGACACATCTGAGCTAGCAGGAGCCAAACTCTGGTCTCCCTCCCGGATCCAGACCAGGAGCTGGAATCTCGGTGCCCGAGGGGCCAGCACAGAACAGGGTCTGCACTGAGCAGGGATCCATGGACCCCAGGGTGAGTCCACTCTGCCTTCTCCCCGCTCCTGCCTGGCCTTACCTCTCCTCCCTGTGGGGCTGCGGGACCCAGAACCAGGCCCCATAGGGACGGTGGGACAGTCCGGGCTGATGGTCAGGGTTCCCCAAGGGACCCAGGGGGTTGCCAGGGCACTGGGAAAAGACAGTGTCTGGGTTCTGGTGTCCAACACCACCCTGGGCACTTGGGAGTAGGAAGAGATTCCCACCCCCAAATCCGGAGGGCTATAGCACAATAGGCCTCTGCTTACAGTGCTGTCCGTTGGGCTGCAGAGATGCAGTGTCCCAAGGGTCCCACAGGCTTGTAGAAGTGCCTGTAGGCCTTGGATTTCCATCCCCGACCCTCTGTGATTCCAGTCTTGGGAAAATGTTTTCTAACCTCTCGAGGTCCTTCTCAGTAGAGGACAGACTCGGGGCTTGTGGGGCTGATGAACTGGCTACGCAGAACGTGCCAAAGCACAGGGCCACCAGTCTGGAGACCAAGGTCAGGGCCTTGCTTGTTGCATCCTCAGGGTCCCCAAGTGGAAGAGGATCCAGAATCACTGCTCCGGTCAGGGTGAGGAGGCCTTAGGAATGAATGGAGCACCAGGACCGGAGAAGGAAACGGGGACAAGGGAGGCTTCTGAGGTTTCTCACATCGCCCATGGAACCCACAGGTCTGCTCCTGTGAGAGACACAGACACAGAGACAGAGAAAGAGACAGAGAAAGAACACAGGACAGAGGAAACCAGTAGAAGTCACAGACTCCATCAGCTTAGAAATGACATCCCGGCATTTTGTGCCATTCTATTCCTGAGAGCGCCGTCACATTGGCCAACCACCCTGGAGGGGAGGGGTTTCCACAGGGATGTGTGACCAGGACTCAGGGGTGCCAGGAGCCACTGTGGGGACTGCCCAGCACATGGGCACAGACGAGGCCCATGGACCTGAGCCTACCCGTAATGGGATCCCCTGGAAGTCTGAATTGGGAGAGGACAAGGTCAGAATCAGTACATTACTACCCTCCCACGGGGGCTGGGACACAGGCAGGAGGGGGGTGGCTTTGCCTGGACCCCAGAGCAGATTCAAGCCCCTCTGAGCTGTGTTCCATGCCAAGCGTAGCCCCTGGCTCATCCTTGCATTGCCAGGTTTGCACCATCCTACTCTGATAGCAGGCACGGACCATGTGTAGAGGTCCCGAACACTAAACTTAACCTGTACCCTAATCCTAACCCGTACCCTAACCATAACACGTACCATAACATTAATCCCTAACCCTACCCCTAAACCGAAACCTAATACTAAAGCCTACCCTAACCCTAACCCGTACCCTAAATGGTACCCTAACCCTAGACCCCAACCTGTACCATAAACGGTACCCTAAACCGTACCCTATCACTAACCCCTACCCTAACCTCTATCCTAACACTATCCCGTAACCTAAACTTATCCTGTACCCTAACCCAGGCTCTAACCCGTACCCTAATGCTAACCCTAACCCTTGGTCCACTAGAGAAAAGAGGAAATCCCCGGAAATTTGCGGTTCATGAGAAATTAGACCGCCAGTCCTGACAGGAAGATGACACTGTGCCAAGTGGACCTGCTGCTTTCTCAGAACACTGACATCCTGTGAAATGCTGCATCACTGACTCACAGGGTGATCTTCAAAACCTTGAGTCTCCTAGATCCAGAGCAGATAAGTGCTGTCAGGTGGGGTTAAGTAGGTACTCTGACCTATGGCCTGCACACCTGCTTCAATTTCTGGGAGAAGGGGAAACACACCCTTGTTTTTAAGTAGACATTATCTTCATTCTAAAGTAGACCAATGACCTTGACCTTTTTGGAAAAGCGAAATTACTCTTCCAAATGAAGACCTAACTCATCTGTTCCTCATGCAACTTGAGTGCGATCTGGTTTACTCCAGCCTCCAGGCCCCACCTGGAGGATCCTCCTGTACGATCTTGAGAGCCCATGACCAGCACCAGCACCCCCGGGGGCACAATGCTGAATTTGGGGGAGGGCTCTGGGGCTTCTTGCCACCACACCTGTGCGTGGGGAAGCGGGAACCTGGAGGAACCTCCCAGATGATCCTGATGGACCATTACCACCATCCCTGAGGACATGGGGTACAAAACTGAAGATGGAGGACTGCTCTTGGGCTTCTTGCCAGCACACCTGTTCCTGGGAGAAGCGGGAACCTGGAGGGCCCTCCCAGACAATCCTAAAGGAGCATTAGCACCAGCCCTGGGGAACATGGGGCACAATGCTGAAATTGTGGGATGGCTCCAGAGCTTCTCGCTACCGCACGTGTGCCTAGGGGAGCAGGAACCCGAAGGACCCTCCCAGATAATCATAAAGGACCATTACCACCATCGCCCTGAGGACATGGGGCACAATGTTCAGTTGGAGTCCCTTGGTCCTGAAACCAGAAGGAACGGAGCTCAAAGGACAGAGAGGCGAATCCAGGAGGATTTCCATCCAGGGAAAGCCAGTCCACTGCATGACACAGAAGCAGCAAGCCCCACCGACCCGCAGGCCATTTGAATAGGATCACCTCCTGCACTTACTTAGCACGTTGTCCGTCTTCGTGTGTGGACAGTGACTGGCCCACTCAGGGCTGGTGCACTTCCAACGGAGGGCTAGAACCTTTTCAGTGCTTGCTCGTGGGTCAGGCGACCAAATCTCAAAGAAACAGGGGATATCCCTCTTCCTCTGGAGCTGGGGAAGTCAGCTACCGTCCTGGGGCGGGACCGGGTCCAGGAGTGTGCTCTTTCTGAAGCCCCTGCGTTTGGTGGGTGTTGCTATGCCTAAAAAAGGCCCACTCAGCCCCAGAGTCAGGAGCAGTGACAGGCTGTCTGCAACCCTAGCCCAGGACCACGACCCGAAACCATCCTGGCTTTGTGAGTACAGGTCTCCTGCAGGAGCCAGGGAGGGGACTGGCCCATCTCCCCTCCCCAGCTCCAGGAAGCCCGGGACCTGCAAGAGCTCTTCATCTGAGGAGAAGTCTTGGAGAACAAGTGTATCTCGTCAGCCCAGCAAGGGAAATAACCAAAGCCCAACGCTCAGGTTCTAACAGAAGCAGAATTTCCACGTATTGTTTGGGGGAAGCCTCCTCCCCTCTTCTGTGGACTTGCAGGTCCCCAAGGAAAGCCTTCTTTCGTCCCCTTCCCTCAGAGAGAGGCGCTGGCCCCATATCCCGCGTTTCCCACCGTGTCCCAGGGCTGAGGAAGAGCCACACGCAGGGGCCTGGTGTCAGGAGTGGGGTGGGCCACTGCTCCTGGGCTCCCAGCCAGTGGCCTGGCGGCTGCATGGAAAACCTAAAATGCTTTTGAGAGAAGGAGTGCTCACTGCCCACACCGCACACCATCCCCCTCTGCACTCTGCAATCCAGGCTCGGTGCCCGACTTACGTTAATCACCAGCACTCCACATGTTCCCCGCCATGGCAGGGATCATTCAGGATCACCCCATTGCACAGAGGAGGAGATCGAGGCCCAGCGAGGGGAGGTAAAATGGCTCCAGTCCCAGAGCTGGTCAGCAGAGGACCTGGAAAGCCAGGCCTCCACAGCCCCTGCTAGACCAGCCAGAGACACCCTGAGTTGAAAGTGAGCCTTCCCGTGCCTGAGCAGCCACGCACTGGCCCCTGACCTTCATGATTGCCTGTTCTTGAGCGTGAAGGTGAGCTGGCCGACTAGGAGGGGGAGTTTAGCTTTGCGGACAGGCTGTAGCTACAGGACAGAGTGACACATCTGAGCTAGCAGGAGCCACACTCTGGTCTCCCTCCCGGAGCCAGACCAGGAGCTGGAATCTCGGTGTCCGAGGAGCCAGCACACAACAGGGTCTGCACTGACCAGGGATCCATGGCCCCCAGGGAGAGTCCAGTCTGCACTCTCCCTGCTCCTGCCTGGCCTCACCTCTCCTCACTGTGGGGCTGCACGACCCGGCACCAGGCCCCAAAGGGACGGTGGGACAGTCCGGGCTGATGGTCAGGGTTCCCCACTGAACCCAGGGTGTTGCCAGGGCACTGGGAAAAGACAGGGTCTGGTTTCCGGTGTCCACCACCGCCCTGGGCACTTGGGATTAGGAAGAGATACCCATACCCAAGTCCGGAGGGCTATAGCACAAAAGGCCTCAGCTTACTCTGCTGTCCCTTGGGCTGCAGAGATGCAGTGTCCCAAGGGTCCCACAGGCTTGTAGAAGTGACTGTTGGCCTTGGATATCCATCCCCGACCCCCTGTGATCCCAGTCTTGGGAAAATGTTTTCTAACCCCTCGAGATCCTTCTCAGCAGAGGGTAGACTCGGGGCTTGGCGGGTTGAGGACCTGGCTACCCAGAACTTGGCAGAGCACAGGGCCACCAGTCTGGAGACCAACGTCAGGGTCCTCCGTGTTGCAGCCTCAGGGTCCCCATGTGGAAGAGGATCCAGAATCACTGCTCCGGTCAGGGTGAGGAGGCCATAGGAAGGAATGGATCCCCAGGACCGGAGAGGGAAACGGGGACAAGGGAGGCTTCTGAGGTTTCTCACATCGCCCATGGAACCCACAGGTCTGCTCCTGTGAGAGACACAGTCACAGAGATACAGAAGGAGACAGAGAATGAACACAGGACCGAGGGAACCAGTAAAAGTCACAGACTCCATCAGCATAGAAAAGACATCCTGGCATTTTGTGCCATTGTTTTCCTTAGAGCGCCGTCACATTGGCCATCCACGCTGGAGGGGAGGGGATTTCACAGGGATGTGTGACAAGGACTCAAGGGTGCCAGGAGCCACTGTGGGGACTGCCCAGCACATGGGCACAGACGAGGCCCATGGACCTGAGCCGAACCGTAATGGGAGCCCCTGGAAATCTGTGTTGGGAGAGGACAAGGTCAGAATCCGTTCACTAATACCCTCCCATGGGGGCTGGTACGCAGGCAGGCGGGGGATGGCTTTGCCTGGACCCCAGAGCAGATTCAAGCCACTCTGAGCTGTGTTCCATGCCAAGCGCAGCGCCTCGCTCATCCTTGCATTGCCAGGTTTGCACCAGCCTCCTGTGATAGCAGGTACGGGACATGTGTACACGTCCCTAACACTAAACATAACCTGTACCCTAAACCTAACACCTACCATAAACCTAACCCCTAACCCTACCCCTAAAACGAACCCTACCACTAAAGCCTACCCTAACCCTAACTCGTACCCTAAACGGTACCCTAACCCTAAACCCTAACCTGTACCGTAAACCGTGCCCTAACCCGTACCCTATCTCTAACCCCTACCCTAACCCGTACCCTAATACTATCCCGCACCCTAACCCTATCCCGTACCCTAACCCATACCCGAATCCGTACCCTAACTCTAACCCTAACCCTGGGTCAACTAGAGAAAAGAGGAAATCCCCGGAAGTTTGGGGTTCATGAGAAATTTGACCGCCAATCCTGACAGGAAGATGACACTGTGCCAAGTGGACCTGCTGCTTTCTCAGAACACTGACATCCTGTGAAATGCTGCATCACTGACTCCCAGGCTGAGGTTCAAACCTTGCGTCTCCTACATGCAGAGCAGATAAGTGCTGTCAGGTGGGGTTAAGTACATCCTCTGACCAATGGCCTGCACACCTGCTTCACTTTCTGGGAGAAGGGGAAACACACACTTGTTTTTAAGGAGTCCTTATCTTCATTCTAAAGTTGACCAGTGACCTTGACCTTTTTGGAAAAGCGAAATTACTCTTCCAAATGAAGACCTAACTCATCTGTTCCTCATGCAATTTGAGTGCGATCTGGTTTACTCC
>NW_027398565.1:0-128 GCF_003265705.2 Callorhinus ursinus | reverse complement strand
CTGAATTTGGGGGAGGGCTCTGGGGCTTCTTGCCACCACACCTGTGCGTGGGGAAGCGGGAACCTGGAGGAACCTCCGAGATGATCCTGATGGACCATTACCACCATCCCTGAGGACATGGGGCACCA
>NW_027398564.1:0-10699 GCF_003265705.2 Callorhinus ursinus | reverse complement strand
GACCTAAATGTAAAACCTAAGCCTCTGAAACTTCTAGAAGAAATCCTCAAAGAAAATCTTTGAGACCTTAAGTTAAGCAAAAATTTCTTAAATAGGACACCAAAAGAATGATCTACAAAAGAACACATTAATTGAACTTAATCAAAATTTAAAAAGACACTATTTAGAGAATTAAAAAAGGCCACAGACTGGGAGAAAATATTTCCAAAGCATATTTCTGATTGAGGACTTATTTTCGGTATATAAAAAAAACTTTCAAAACTCTAAAATAAAGACAACGAAAAATTTAAAAAGGCAAAGATTTGAACAGACCACCAGAGAAGATATGTCAATAGCAGTCGGCACATGAAATTATGCTTAACATCACTAGCCTTTACGGAAATGCACATGGAAACCATAGGATTTCCAGGTTGGTGAGCTCATGGCAGTGCTGGGAAGGTGGGGGTCATGAGAGAAAGCGAAGCTCCACAGCGATTCCCCCACATACTTTGCCGTATTTATCTCTTCGATCTGTCTGTTCCTGGATTGTATCCTTTTAACTAAACAACTAAACAATCCCCCCAAAAAAGAGCAAATTGCCTATAGTTAAATGCCCAAAGCCTCAAGAAGGAGATTCAGTCCTGGAACTTTCTGTGAGACTGGCAGAGACAACAATGCCCAGATAGTGCTAGCCACAGATCCTGATTGCAGCGACCAATTCGGGAGACTGGCCATGGGAACACTGTCACATCAGCAGCTTGGCTAGGGGATGGACATTGGACAGGATGGTCATGGAGTTCTCTGGTGCAACCTGATGACTGCGGCAAGATACAAGGAGAGAGTAAGCCCTAGGAGTTCTTATCCCCCGGAAAATATGTCTCTCCTTTCTTTTCTTTTCTTTTCTTTTTATTGTATCCATATTGAGAAGATTGATGTTGGCTGAACCTACTGTGGTGATAATTTCACAATCGCTGTAAATCAAACCACCCTGCTGCACACTTTAAACTTATACAGCAATATATGTCAATTAATTCTCAATAAAACTGGAGGGGAACAGGATGGGGCACCTGGGTGGCTCAGTCAGTTAAACGTCTGCCTTCAGCTCAGGTCATGATCCCAGGTTTCCGGGATCGAGCCCTGCATCATCAGCTCCATCCTCTGGGGGGAGTCTGCTTCTCTCTCTCCTTCTGCCCCCCCAACACCGCCATCATGCTCTCTATGTCTCTCGCTCTCAAATAAAATCTTAAAAAAAAAAAAACTAGCAGGGTGACAAAGGCCTCTTGGAAAATGGGAAAGAAGTCTTTCTGTATTTGAAGAGTTGGTTGGGTTTCTGTGTGGAACATCCCTTTGCATAATGATGAGTTGAGTACTGCCGCTGTTGTTCTGAGATGGTCTTACTTGGAAACCATGAATGTAACATTGAAAAAGCAACTGATTAAGATTTATGAAAAATATGGTTATCATATTTCAAAGATTTCTTATTTCTTGTGCTGTGCTCCAACTAACATCAAAAATGTATTTGAAAGGCTTCACAGTTTTTATTCTCCAAAGAGTATCCAAAATTGTATGGGATACTGTGTTGTGTATACAGGACATTACCACTGGATATTAGGGCGGCAAGCCTAATCAGAAATCAGTATTTCCTGTGAGTAAAAACAGCAGAGTGATTACATCCCCTTCTCAAAATGGCTGTGTTGGTGATCCTTGGACGAGCAGGACGGAGCCAAAGACAAAGTCCTCTGCAGAGACTTGAGTACTCCCTGACCCGGAGATGGGAGTGACAGAGCCTTATTGGAAGAAGAATTGAAGAAGCTCATTTAAGCTCGGATTTAAAATTGGTGCAGGCCCAGTTAAGGATGAAACAGAACAACCAAGAGAACTATGCATTGAATTCGTGTGAACATTCTCTACCTCATCTGGGCAAATATTTTCCTTTTATTTCCTTTCTTTCTGGGCAGCTGACTAACAAGTTGTATAAATTTGAAATTGAATGGTCTTGAGAGAAGTTATTCAAATTTTTCCTAATCTTGAACAAAAGTCATTACATTAAAAGTATTAGAGTAACACAGTTTTCCTTTAACAGAAACATAATACAAAAGTGAGTTTTCTAATTAAAGCATGATTAAGCTTAGTTCTATAGTCTCTTAACTGTGTACAGTACATTTTCTAAAAAGGCATGTAAGTGTTATGTCTTTCTACAGTTAGTTAAGGAAATTATTCATAAAATTGGCAAAAAAGTGGACTGTTCTCCAATCACTGTGGTAAAGTGCCATTGTTACATCATAGATATTAATTGATAAATTAGAGTATTTGAAATAGGGTATTTAGCATTTGCAGTTTATTTTCGTAAGATTTATGTATTTGAGAGAGAAAGAGAGTACACATGTGAGCATGGGGGAAGGCGGCGGGGGTAAGGGTAGAGGGAGGGAGAAAATCTCAAGCAGACTCCCCACTGAGTGCAGGACCCAATGTGGGGCTCCGTGGGTGGACTTGACCCCATGACCCTGAGCTCATGACCCGAGCCAAAACCAAGAGCCAGACGCTCAACCCATTGAGCCAACAAGGCACCCCTAGCATTTGTGGTTAAAACAGTGTTATAACATGTCCTTCCACACCTCTGCTAAAGATGCTCGTGGTGTAGTATACATTTATTATATGTATCTACAAATTTGATGTTCACTATACAGAAATAAGAGTGGGAACACTCCTGGTTTTGCTCTTCTCAGATTTCACAATGCCTTCTCAGGGTCTGGTGGGAACTGATACAGTGTTCCTGCACTGAGTATGAATTAATCAGTTAATTTGCAGACAGCTAAAGAAAATATTTTAAAACTACAGAGGTGGTTCCTCTTTACCTCAAATGGGTTTGCTGATTTAAGAAGAAAATCTCAGAAAGAAGCTCTGAATCTACTGAAAAGTCCAGTTTTATCAGTAGATTCTTTCCTTTATCAGATGAAGTTAATGCTAATTTTACTAAGACACAAAAACAGATTTTAGATATTAATGAATCACTAACACTAAAGGCAAGTTTATTCTAAAATTTTGTGGCCTCTGTAGAATTTGTGATCACATGAGTTCTGTTTATCATCTTCAGTGTGGAAAAATGTTTTGGAAGTTCACTTCTAGTGGATTCTCTGGTCTTCTGAACCAGGCCTCACAGAGAAGTGCTGTTTGAACTTTTTCAAGTGCACCCTGTCCTGTATAGCACTCGGAGTGCCTGGGCACGTGTTGCAGAGTTAGGAGGTAGCAATCACAGGCCTTGGATACACTCACACTAAACACATTACCTAGAGGAGATAGCAGTGGTATTAGGGAATTTATTTCCTTTACAAAGAACAATATAAGTTTTGAAATGATTGGAATGCTCATTAAATCTTGGTCTGTTGCAGTTGTCAGCTAACATTTGGTTAAACTCATAGGATCCAAATATAATTTTCAAATTTTTATACTTCCACTCTTAATTTGTTCTTTCCTTAATTTCTTATAGATGGATCTCACATGACTAGAGTAATAGCTAGCCAAATGCAGAGCACCACTTTTCTGAAGAAAGTTGTTTTCAAAGGCTTTGCACTAAAGAAGCAATGTGTAGAATGATTTGTTTTATTTGCTTTTAGGAATGTTGACTGTAAATTCGGAAGTGGCCTATATTCAACAAAGTGGTCTTCACAATGCTGTGTCTGTGTGTACAGTATGTACCTTTAGGGTGAGTAATAGTGTTTCAGTGACTGAGGGATGGAGTAGGGCTGCAATGATAGGACAGCCTGCTCATCATCATTAGAGCCACGACACAATGACCGTACTGTATTCACGAGAGAGCATTTTGACTGCTTTCATATAATGCAACACTTAAGTCATGTTCCTCAAGGAAAAGTTATTGAAGTTTGGATTCTTATCTCAGAAATTAAAAATTCCAAAATTAAATAAACCAATTTTATATTCCTGGCATATACAGCCTGAGGAATCATTTGACCCTAACCACACTCCCGAATCTGTCTGAGCATGGAATTTAGCATCTTTGGCACAGTGGCACCCATTTGCCTAACAAAGTCAGTTCAGTGATAGCTCAACCCAGTCAGGAGTGATGCAAGGGCTGGCTGGGTAGGTCCCAGCCCTGGGCTCTGCATTGTCTCTCTTCTTCTTTATGAAAATATCATGGACATGAATGAATTCTCCCTGAGCATGCAGATCAAAACTGGGGTTCTCTAGAGCTTTGGGGAGAAAGAATTAGTGGGGCAAGATCAAAGCATACATTGGAAATAAACAAACCGTATAACGTTCAATAAGGTGGCACATGGTGCCTCTTGTGAAGAACAAACCTATCATCACCCTAAAAGTGGAGGACGAACTGACTGTGGGCAAATTGTTGACTTGTGCTAAATTTGGGTTTCTTTAGTATCTTTTTAAAAGAGTAATCTCTACAATGTAAATTGGGGCTTGAACTCAGGACCCCAAGATCAAGTGTCACACACTCTACTGACTGAGCCAGTCGTGCACCCTGAGGATTTTGTTTTAAATATAAAGTGTGTTCTATTTGGTGTAGTAACTTCAGCAGACAGGGAAGTTCTGGGAGTTTGGATACTTTGGAATATCTTTATATAGGATAGACTTGGCTTAATGGAGAAATTGTTCTATTACTGTTGCTATTGGTATGTCTTTCAGATGTTTTCCATTGATGTTTGTGATGCTTGAAAAATCCAAATTCTGTTTGAATGAATTTAATTTTATGCTTATTTCTACCTCCTCCTTTCCCTATGTGCACTACCACATTTTGCTACTGTCAAAAGTTACTGCCCTATTACCTCATGATTATTCTTAACAATATTCATTTAGAATACTTTAAATATATATATAGACTACACGCATGGATAAAAACCCCACACATGGCATATTATTACACACCTATAAGAATGGCTAAAATTCGGGGCGCCATGGTGGCTCAGTTGGGTAAGTGACTGCCTTCGGCCCAGGTCATGATCCCCGGGTCCTGGGATCAAGCCCCATGTCGGGATCCCTTGCTCAGCGGGGAGTCTGCTTCTCCCTGTCCCTCTGCCCCTCCCCCTGCTTGTGCTCGCTTGTGCACTCTCTCTCTCAAATAAATAAATAAAATCTTTTAAATTGTTTTTAAAGATTAAATTAAATAAAAAAGACGGAGCACACCAAGTGTTGGCAAGGAGCTGGAGGAAGTGGAACTCTCAGATACTGCTGACGGGGATGTAGAGTGTTGAAACTGCCTTAAAGACATGTTCTGGCAGGTTTTAAAAGTGCTCACCATACACGTACCATATGGTTCTGCATGTAGGTACTTAGCCAGGAAACATGAAAGCATATGCACACACAAAGACTTGTGTACAAATGCTCATAGCTGCTTTATTTCTAATGAACTAAAACTGTAAAGTCCATCACCTGGTTAGAGATACAAATTGTGGGGCAGTCACATAGTGGAGCGCTGGGTGGCACCAAGGACGAGACACAAGGACTGTCCAGTCCACAAGGACTGGAACACACTGCCACATGGATAAACCTCAAAATGATTATGCTGAGTGAAAGAAGCTAGACCAAAAAAAAAAAAGAGCACTCGCTGTATGATTGCATTTATTAATTTTTTTAAATGCAAACAGATATACAGTGAGAGAAAAAGCAGAAGTTGCTAGGGTCTGGGAGGGAAGCGGCTGGAGGGATTACAGAGTACCCCAAGGAAGCTTTGGAGTGATGGACAGGTTCACTATATTGATTGTGGTGCGGGTTTCTTGGTGCATTCATAAATCAAAATTTATACCTGCCACATAACCCAGCAATTCCACTATCTGAACACCTACCCAAGAGAAGTACACAGGCCCAAATATAGTGGCAAGAAACAGGTCACTGACGACTCTTTACCAAGAATATATTTTCAGTAGAAATCTCCATTAGGCTAATTTCTGTTTCTTGATGAGTTATCTACACATTAAAGATGAACTATCTCCATTTTTTCCACTTCCATTTAAAATGTACGAAAATTATATTCATTGGGAAAAGTTTTTCCTTATAAATATAAGATTTCTTATATTGGGGGTGACTGAGTGGCTCAGTCGGTTAAATATCTGCCTTCGGCTCAGGTCATGATCTTAGGGTCCAGGAATCAAGTCCCACATCGGACTTCCTGCTCTGTGGGGAACCTGCTTCTCCCTCTGCGTCTGCGTCTTCTTTCTTCTCATGCTCTCTCTCTTGCTATCTCTCTCTCTCAAATAAATAAATAAATAAATCTTAAGAAAAGTTTTCTCATATGGATCACATTCACATTTAGAAATTGTGCCTACACACATTTAGATCTGTTATTCCCAAATGCTGAGGAGTCAGACTTTTACCACGTGCACAGGTTTAGCCACCGTCAAATCATCTTGTTACGGTTCCTAAGAATAAAATTCATTATAAATTCTGCTTTTTAGAAAAATACTTATCATTTGCCTAAACCATCCCACAGAGAAACAGTGAGCATACCCCTCAGTTGCCTAGATGCCCCTTGGTGCTGGCTCATTTTACTGGCTGTCCAGTTTTCCCCTGTTCTTCTTTTCTCTGTGTGTAGCAGTATCTGCTCCGGGACTTTAAGCCATTTTCAGGTTTAGAGTATCCACATGGATATAAAGGCAGATCAGAGAGTCTCACTTCACTTGTCAACAACTTCATTCATAATTCTTTAAAAAATGACCATTGGAACATCTATTCGTTTTGCAAAAATCAGTGAATTTGATATAAACCAGTATTGGCTTGTATGTGGGGAAAAGAGTACATTGAGGAAAAGCTAAAGCAGGGGGCTAGATAACCCCTCCCAGGACGGAAATGTGGCACTATATCTTGTAAGTAGCCCTAACGCACAATGTAATTTTGAGAAGGTGAGTCCCTGTGTGCTAATACGAAAATAACTTTAATTTGGTAATGAAACAGCAAGTCAGAGTAGTATGAAGAGTGACTAAATGAGAAGAGTGTTATACGTGAATCTATTCGTGGGCATGGAAAGTTTCCAAAGATACACAAGAAACCATCAATCGGATACTGCAGGCTCTACCCAATCCATGGCCTCTCATCAGTGTTCCCTGAGCATAAGTCCTGTCTCGCCAGGAAGGACACCCAAGTGTGAGCTACAGATGACAGGCCCAATGAGGAGAGAAGGGGAAAACTAAGGACAAGGATTTGAGCATGTGAAAGGAGAGAGTGCCAGGAGAAATCATTCTGGATCCTGGGAAGCTCTGAGGAGGAGGGATGATCTGTAAGTGGAAAGAAACCACTGGTACTATAGCTCCTCCAAGTTTTTCCCAAATCCTCCAACCCACCCCTACTCCCTAGCCTGAGCACATGTTGCCACACCATTCCCACCTGCAAGCTCAGTGTTCAGGACTGCCCAGGAAGGGTGAGGGCAGGTCCTGAGTTGCTGCCATGGCTGTTTCTGCTCTTCGGATCATGTGGCCTATGGCTTGGGGTTTGTCTCACTCTGTGATTGACATTGAGTTTTGTTCAGTGCTTAGAGGGTACCTGGTATCTGACACCAGGGTACAAAGCTTATATACCCTGTAGGGAGATTAAGGAACTGACTTCAGTAGAGACAGACCAAAGCCAACGAAAGGGATCATGGACATGCCATCTCTAATCTTAGTAATGTTGGCTCTCAGAGAAGGCAGACATAATTTGGTTGTTTTATTTTATCAACTGTTAATACACTACGGAGCCATGGGCCACCCAGATCAACTTGCAAGTCCTCTTAGGTAGCCTAGGCATTCCAGGGCTCATAAGTGCACAGACGATATATACCCGAGTGCCCCTGCATAAGAATAAGGTTACCCAGCATCTCATCACCAGTTGGCTCTATAAGCATGTATGGCGTGTCACGCTCTGCTCTGAAATCTTCACATCTGTCCTAATTTCATTGTCACACAACCCTCTGGCCATATTCCCAAGTCCACATAGCTGATGAGGGGTAAAGCAGGAGGTTTGTTTGAACCCAGACAGACTGACGAATCCTGAAAATACTCATGCCTGCTTCATCAGTCCCTGTTGCAGCCCCAGCAGGAAAAGACAGGGTCCTTGGTCTTCCTCACCCAAAGTTCCTCCCTCAAGCCCCTGTACCCTATGCTGTCTGTCTTTGCAACCAGAACATAGGACCATCTTGCACTTGAAACATATGCACACAGTGAACAGGTGAACAGGTATAAGACTGTTGCTTGGTGCAGCACCTGCCTAGCCAGGAGCCCGGGGATTTCTTTCTGGAGCTTGCCATCTTTAATTATCAAAAGGCTAATCCAGCATTTAGGCTTGATCTGGGCCCTGAGCAGAGTGGGCAGTTGACCTGAGGCCATCAAGATCTCTTTCTCAGGAATTCATAGATGGACATAAACAATTCTGGTTGAGGGCAGACTCCTGCCTGGGATTGGCCATGTGGACTGAGCATCAGATGGCCATGCTACAAAACTTCAGACTGGGATCATTCTTACAATGGACTCAGACACACACCCCTCCTTCTGAGTCAGCTCACCTCACAGAAATCTCCAGGGCCCACCTGCACTGATTTAATAAGCAGAGACTCTGAGTGTGAGATCCAGACCATACCTGGCCTGTCACTCCAGATCGTCTAGTTCCAACTTCAAAAATACAGATTTAGGAAACCACAATGACCCCTGACACACAAGCAATTCCAACCTGTTGGAGGGTGACAGAGGGAAGACAGATTTGCTCGGGGATGTTTTGGATTGAGTCCGGGAGGGCAGGTAGGAAGAAGTCCAGAAATCATCCCTTCATAGATTAGATAGTTAGATAGATAGATGATAGATAGATAGATAGATAGATAGATAGATAGATAGATAGATGATAGATAGATAGATAGATAGATATAGATATAATTTATATATCTATAATTATGTTTATATTTATTTATTTCGTCTTTCTTTTCTTGGGAGTAAAGGGCTCACTGGGTCTGTTTGGAGTGGGGTCAGATCAGGAGGAGGCAGTCTGTTCTGGGAGATCTGTGGTCTCCATTTTGTAATACCCCTTTTCATTATAAAAGGTCTTCCCCTCCAAGATCTCTGTGAGTTGCTGTAGTCTTTTGGCAACATAAAGTACTTGGGGAGCTTTAATGATAGGTGGGGGAGCTGTTGGTGGTGGGGGTGGGGCTGGGGTTGGCGCCGTGTTTTGGGTCGAGATCGAGGTCGAGATTCAGGGGGGCAGGAAGGATGTCGAGGAGGGCGTTGGAAGTACCAAGAGGGCGAGCAGAAGAGCGGACAGAGGGTTGTCTAGCCTGGATAGCTTGAGATTTCGGATGGGGAGGGGTGGGGTATTGCACCATGTGCAAGGCATTAGAACCGATCTTGGAAGCAGTCCACTTCAGATAGGCCCAGGTGGCCATGTAGACGCCGGGGCGCTTAGTTCAGGCACAGCCTACGCCAGCTTTGACTCTCATGGCCATATAGGTGTTTGCCACGTTGTCTCTGCACATGAGAGACCCGCCGTTGTCCCCATTCCCAGAAGGACACAGAAGTCACTCTCTCTCTGAGCCACTCTTCCCCTGCCCCGAGGGCCATAGACTCTGGAAGGACAGTTTGTTCAGTCACATGGCTTCTTGCTGCCATGAACACAAGTGGTGGTGGTAGACTTTGAGTTGGTATCAACAGCTTCAGGTGGATGTGAGAAGGGGATGGATTGTCACGGGTCTCCTTGCAGTGAAGAGGGAAGACGAGCGACCCATGTGTCCACGTATGAGGCTTTATGCATGCATGGGCATGTGAGTACAAGTGGATTTGAAAGTTTTGTAATCTGGTGAGGCGAGGTAAGCATTCTCTTCCAGGGTGGTCCAGTGGTATGATCTCTGTGTCACGGTGGGATAAATCTCTCTGTGTGGTGACTGGTTCTTTGTAGGGGCCCCAGGTATCACCTCCCATCCTCACTGATACAAGATGGGACCAGGGAAAGGGTCACTGATGCAGGGCCCTGGAGGGAGTGGAGTTCAGGGATTCACAAAAGAGGTGTTGACAGGGAAAGGGGCGCCCGAAGGAAAATTACCTGGCAGGTGTCGATCTTACCTTCAGGATACCCTTCACACACATTGGTTGAACAAATGCGCCCGTTGTACCACCGGGTGGAGTTAAAATTCGAGGTCGATGAAGTTCACACTGGCCTCCTGCAGTGTAGGAGCGATCCTGTAGGCTATAGCCAGGTGGTTTGGTGGTCAGCGATCACAGAATACATGTTTTGAGAAAGCCCTGCCTCCTCTCTCCATGGAACCCCCATCATCCTGAAATGTTCTACTTCAACCTAAAATCCATGAAAGTCAATGCCCCTGGTCTCTCAGACACTTGTGAAGCATTTAGGGTGTTGGAGGCATATGAAGGTGAAGAGGAGGGGCAGTGCATGGAGGATGAGCAGATGCAGCTGCAGGAATGTTTGTTGATGCCAGATGATTATTCACAGCTACAACCAGGATGTGTCACCTCACTTACACCCCACAGTGACCCCTTGTGTTAAGCGTTGTGACTCACCTTGCCTCCAATCAAGAGCTTGGAGCACCACTGGCACAAACATGCTGGTAGAGATGTGGTGTGGCTTGGATTCAGACCAAGGTTTTCCTCTCTACACTCAAATCCAGAACACACATTTCATTTCCGCACAGTACAGCTCTAAGTACCCCTCATTGCCTTTTATCCCCCGTTAAACACCTAGCCCCAGTTCTGTACAAGATCTGCTGGAGCTGGGCAGATGA
>NW_027398563.1:0-10855 GCF_003265705.2 Callorhinus ursinus | reverse complement strand
TCTTTTTGATCTTGACTTTGTATCCTTGACGTTTCTAAATTCACTTGCCAATATTGGCAATTTGGGGTAGAATTCATAGAGTTTTTCATATGCACAATTATGTCTTCTGCAAATAATAAGTTTTCCTTTTCCTATCTTTATGCATTTCATTCCTTTTTCTTGCTATTATACTAGCTAGGATTTTCTTTTTTAAAGATTTATTTATTTATTTTGAGAGAGTGAGAATGAGAGAGAGAGAGAGAGAGTACATGAGAGGGGGGAGGGTCAGAGGGAGAAGCTGACTCCCTGCTCAGCAGGGAGCCCGATGCGGGACTCGATCCCGGGACTCCAGCACCATGACCTGAGCCGAAGGCTGTTGCCTAACCAACTGAGCCACCCAGGCGCCCTATACTAGCTAGGATTTTAAGTGCAATGTTGAATGGAAGGGTAAGAGCAGACATGCTTGCCTGTTCCCTTATCTTAGGAATAAAGGATCTAATAATTCACCATTAAGTATGATATTAGCTGTAGGTTTTTTGTAGATGTTCTGTATCAAGTTAATGAAGTTTCCTTCTATTCCTAGTTTTCTAAGAGATTCCTATTTTGAACCCCACCCCCAGCTTTAACAACAGTACTGAGCCCTCTTACTGTTTCCTTCTGCCACAATCAGTATGACCCAAATGCACAGTGACTTCCCTTATTCTCAGGAACCAGCTCCATGCCTAAAGTTTCCTATACATTTCCCTCCTACTAGGCCCAGTGAAACAGATGAAAGATGGCAGCAGGGGCCTTGTCTCAAGGAGCTCGGGGTTTGATAGGAGAGAGAAGATACATGCAGGTAATAATTCTCAAGTCTGTGTAAGAAGGGCCATAAATGATGCCATAAACTCTCTGGAGGCCCCAGGTAGGAGGGAGAGAATGTCCAGTGGTGGTGAAGTTGAGGGAAAGCTTTAAGAAAGGGATGGAGTTGAATTTGTCTTGAATGGTAACTAGTATTTGGACAGGCAGAGTAGAGGGGAAGAAAAAGCTGGGAAGATGGAACATGATGGATCGCTCCGCGGTAGAGCCCTCTTTGGGCACAATTAAGGGTCCAGCCCTCAAGAAACTCTGGATCTTCTCCCCTGAGGAATAACCCTGTGGTTGGTAGAGGAATTAAGTCCAGAGACACTGCAGAGCAAGCCTGAAGAGGAGCAGCATGTGCACACACTTCTCTCCTCCACGCCCAGCTCTTCTGAGCTATGACAAGACCAGCTGTCCATAACTGAAACATCTAGTCTCATTCAAGACTTTTGCACTGGCCAGGGAGCCGGGACCGGAACAGAGGGGCTGGTGACTGGCCAGGGAGTTGGCCTGACCTGAGACCACTGGCCAACAAGGGAGCTCCTTAGTCCTGCTCCCAGGCAATCCCAGGTGCCTCTCTTCCTGAGAAGCCAATGGTTGGCCCAGAGCTCTTCTCCTCTCCTCTTCTCAGAGGAAGGATCCTGGGAGAGTATTTGGGGAGGCCTGGGTGTGGAAGGAGGCTGGGAGAATGCATGCCCTGTCTGGTTCTGAGCTAACTCTGATGGCAAGGCACCACAGGCCCAGAAAGACGGGGAGCATGACAGACAGGTCAGTGAGGTCAGAGCATCTCAGGGACCGGGGTTTCTGGGAAGGGACCTAGACTTGAGGGCTCAGCTCCTGGCTGCTGTGACCAGAAAGAAGTGCCTTAACCGCTCCGTATCTCACTTTCCTCATCTTTAAAAGGTTAGAACAGACCACCCACCTCCTGGGGTCGCAGTAAGGATGAAATAAAACGATCCTTGTGACTTGGCTTGTAGTAATAATGCGATACCCGTTAGTTATTTGTGCGGCACCTACCAGTCAGTCCTCGCGCCTGCGTCTGTGTGAAAGCACGTGCCTGCGCTTCCTGCCTTTTTCCTTGAAGGCGATTCCCCGTGACAACCTAGCAGCCTGAAGAACCCCCAAACATCCCGCACAGGTCTCAGCTGCCTGGGCAGAGGGATGGGATCCCACACACAACCCCCTCCCCCGCCGCGCGGTGCCTGGCGTCGACTGTCCCCTGCTGGGCGCGCCCAGTGGCAGAACACCGTGCGCGCGTGCAGGTCCACACACGCGCACACGCGCACACACGCACGCGCGCGCGCACACACACACACACACACACACACACGCTCGCGCGTAGGGCTCGGGTTAGCGCGGCGGGGCTGGTAGGCGGAGCGGGGCCATTGTTCTGCAGTAGCTCCCCGCCCGGCTCCGCGCGGGGAGCTGTCCCTCATGCCCCCTGTCAGGCGGGACCCCGCCGGCCCCCTGGGCTCGCGACCCCAGCTCTGAAGCCACGCCTGCCCTCCCACGCGTTCCTGCGAGCGGGAAGGCGGGAGCGAGCCGCGCGCCGAGGTCAGGCCCCGGGGCTTCCCCGCTGTTGCCGCGGAAACTTCCGCGGGGCCAGTCCCGCCGCCGAGTGCGGGGGTCCGGTCCCGGGCGGGTGCCCGCGCCCCCACCGCCCCACCCCCCTACACCAGGCCCCGGCCCTCTCCCGCGAGCGGAGGGAAGGCTCCCGAGCGCCTCCGAGGCCGCGGGATGCCGGGCACAGGCCCAGCGGCGGGTGGAAGCGGAGCCGAGCAGGAGAAAGAGAGGGGAGGGGGAGCGAGTAGCTCGCGGCCGAGGGAACAGCAGATTGCGCCCAGCCAATGGCAAGGGCTGGGGAATCTCCTGTCTGGGCCTCTGTCTCGTGATCTTTGTCCCCAGGTCTCACCTGGCAAGCAGTCAGTGAACTCTCTGGCCCTGGCCCTGGTCCGAAGAACTTTTTCCCCAGGAGTCACCCAGCTTGTCAGTCGCCTGGTCATGCACTCTGCCCAGAGACATTACCTGTTCCTGGCCATGCTACGTGATCTGCAGACATACCCTCGGGACAGAATAACCTGTTAGAAGACCCTTCCCTGGTAAGCAACCTGTACACGTGAGCATGGATGCACAAACACACATACACACACACACACAAACACATACACACTCCTGCTGTCTGGTGCTTCACAGAGAACCTCCAGGAGAAGGGCTGGAGAGGGTCAGCTGGTAACATAGGCAGCTAGCTGGAGAAGCACACTGCCTCTACAACACCAGGGTCATTCAGCCAAGCACCTGTGGCACCTTCTGTCTGGCTTGGAGTCTAGAAGGCACCACCACGGAGGAGCCTACTGAGGGAAGTGTCACTTTACACACTCATCCTTCGGGTTTCTAAACTGATCCACGGACCTTCTCCATGTTCACTCTTTTTTTTTTTTTTAGAGAGAATTTATTTACTTATTTGAAAGAGAAAGAGAAACAAGCATGAGGAAGGTAGAGGGGGGAAGGTCAGAGGGAGAGGGAGAAGTAGGCTCCTCTCAGGAGGAGGGGAGCCTGACACAGGGCTCCATTACAGGGCCCCCAGTTCATGACCTAGCCAAAGACAGATGCTGAACCAACTGAGTCATCCAGGCGCCCCTCCAGTTTCACCCTAAATGACCCCATGGGATTTAGCACCACCATCTCCTCCAGAAAGTCTTCCCTGCTTCTCCCAACCTGGTCTGCTGTGGACCTCTTCTCACTGTGTGCTAAGCTCCATCATCCAGTCATAAGGATCTCCTCCTCTATGGTGATTGCCCAAGGTCAGGAGCTCCTTATGACCTCAGCACTTAGCACCATGCCTACGACCATGTGATGTTCCATAAACGTTCAATGAAGGTAAGAACCAACATAGTCATGGAGGTGTGGGGGCCCCATCTCTTACTTCAGTCAAGCACCTCCAGAAGCCAGTGGTGCCAGGACAGGGTCGAGAAGGGCAGACCAGCCTGGGCCCCTCTCCTCTGGGAAGGAAGAGGGGAGTCCACTCACCCTAGCTCTCTGGGTTGTCTGCTGCCTGTGACTCAGCTTGGGCCAAGGGACAGGGAAGATTCCAAAGCCCAAGAGGGTCCTTCCCCCATCTCTCCACACAGAGAACTGTCTGGGGCAAACGCCGGGCCAGATGCAGGAGCTGGCTTCCCTCCCTTCTCCACATTGACTGTATCGCATGGGAAAGCCTGAGGTCAGAGTTGCAGGGATATTGTGTACAGTGCTAGCCTCTTGCCCTGCTGCCACGATGCCATGGGCAGTGTGGATGGACAAATACAGGGGGCTGGTCGGATCACAACCGGTCTCGGTGTGCTTGTTTATTTGAGCAAGCTGACACTTTAATCTCAGGACCTAGAAGGGCTGAGCCGAAGCAGCTGGGAGAAGGCTCGTGTCCAACACCTATAGGTCATGGGGGAGGAGATGGGCCTGGTCTCTCTGACTCATGGGGTAGGGACTTAGGTCAAGGGAATGTATCACCTTTACTTATATACACCCAGAGTTGACTTAGATCTGTGTTTTAAAGTGTCAGAGTGTGAGGAAAGAGAAGGTAGGAAGGACAGAGCTAGAGGGCGCTGGGCCAGGGGCCAGGGGTGAGTTGCCTGAATGCCTCTGGGGCTCCCAGCCGGTGTTCCTGGGGCCTTCCCTCCCCAGGCTCAGAGCCTTATGGATGTTGCTGGCCTCTCTTTGCAGGGAGCCCGGAAGGGCAAAAGGAAGGGAACGTCAAGTGGGCTGTCCAAGTTGCATGAAGATCTGTGAGCATTCCTCCGCTCAGCCCCCCACCCCCATTTGACATCTGGCTGGGGACGCTCACAGACCCACAAGGTAGGCTTTCCACAAGGACCGGACCCCATCACTGAGCTGCAGCTCCATCTTGCTCTTCCTTTCTGCAACCTAATGCGCCATACATCCATGGATGTGTCCCCGAGCTCCCTCTCCCTGAATGGGTCAAGAAGAGAACAGGGAGGCCAAACTGTCCCCAGGGCTGGGGCCCGTCCATGTCATGAGGCAGCATTCATAAGAATCACAAGATGTCCTGGGATGAAGGTCATTCATGTGCAGAAAGCCATTCACAGGGGCCCTAATCCTGTCCCCAAACACCTGGGAGATTGATTGACCCTGGGGAGGGAAGCACATGATGATCCAAGTCGGCCTGCCCCCATTTCACAGAAGAGAAACTGAGTGACAAAGCATTGAAAGAACAAACGTGGGAGCAGAGTTGGAAGAAAGAAACAGGCCCTGGAATCTTCCTAGTTTCCCTCCTCCCAAGGGGCAGCTTATGACTACAGTGTCACCCCCTTGCCTAACAGTGGCCTAGGGAAAGAAACTAAAACCTACAAAGGGTGTGGTTTTGATGGCCACAATGCCACGCAACATCGGTACCATGATGCCCAAGACTTGGGGTCTTCCACGTGAGTCCAGGAAGCAGGGACCAGCACACAGTGTGTACCCAGACATTTCAGAACCCTTGGCTAGGCCATGTCAGAGTCACCAGAGGGACTGCCTTGACAGACCTGGCAGCTGATTTTGCAGCAAAGAGTGACTCACAGCCATGGAGGTGAGACGGGGAGAAGCAGCAAGGCTGCTTCTTCAAAGCCCAGGGAAGCTCTGGGAGGGGGCACCCCCCCTCCCCAGGCCTGGAAGGCTCCCCTTCAAGGGAGATCATGGCTTCCCAGGGAAGTCTCCCCCCCGCCTCACTGGGCCACTTCCACCGTGAAGCCCAAAGCCACGCTTGGGGCCATGAGGTCATGAAAGGGAGGCGATGCCACTGAGAATTGCCCACCCATTCAGGAGACAGAGCAGTCTCTCTCATCTCCTCTGACAGTGACCTGCCTGGGGTCACGTCCTTCCTTTGTCAGGGAGAGGAATTTTGACAGGACAATCATCTTTGCCCTCTCAGCAGTGCCCTCTCAGAAGAGTCCTCTGACTGCCCACCCTTCCATCAGGCGTCCCTACAAGACAAAGATCAAGTAGATGTAGCAGTGCAATTGGTGGGTGTCGTTCAGCTGCCAGGACTCTGATGGGAAGCCAAAGCAAGTCAGAGTTAGGGCACAGGATTCCTCAGAAAGATCGCTATCCCTGATAGAGGCCAGGAAGTTTGGGAGGTCAGGTGGAGAGACGCGGGCTGCTCTGGTGAGCTCTGCCCTCAAGCTGTCCCCTGCAACTGTGTGCAATCTACAAATCAACATCACCTGATGGAGGTTCTGCCCGTTCTGGGCCAGGCTCTGAGCACATCCGTGAGGGCAAGTCTTGATTACAATATTTGTTCCTCAGAGGGGAGCCAGAAAAGTCATAGGCTAGCAGCAACTCAGCTAGGAAACTTATAAGACCCACACACTGAAGCACCAGGCTTATAGGGCAAGAGGAGAGCAACAGGAAGGAAGGGAGGGAGGGGGGAAGGGAGGAAGGAAGGAAGGAAGGGAGGAAGGAAGGAAGGAAAGAAGGAAGGAAGGAAGGAAGGAAGGAACGGAGGGAGGGAGGGAGGGGGGGAGGGAGGGAGGGAGGGAGGGGGGGAGGGACCTTTGGGTTCCTGTTGAGCAAAGGTGATGCCCAGAATCTGCAAAGTTCCTGCTTTTAGTAGAACTATTACTTGAAATCCCCTTATCCTTTTCCCCCCTGCACCTGAGCTTCTGTGTTTATTTTGTTAATTATCTCTCCCACTGGAATGTAGGCTCCATGAGGGCAAGAACATGGAGCTAACTCACCAGGGATACCAGCTTCCAGAACAGTGCCTGCCTGTTTAGTAGGGGCTCGATAGATATGTATTGTATTTTGAATGAATGGATGAAGCAAGCAACTTCTAGGACTCCCTTTCCTGGCTACATACTCTGGTTCCCAACCCTTCCTAGCCGGGTTGAGGTAAATTCACCATACACTGAAACGTGCACCTCATAGGCGTTCAGTTTGATGATCTTGAACAATTGTATCTATTCAGATAACTGCCACCCAAAGCAGGGTATGGAATGTGTCTATGACCAAAGTCTTCCCTCTGGCCCATTTCCAGATCAAGGCCCCTTATCCTGAGCAACCACATTCTGACTTCTCTCCCTGGAGATTAGTTTTTCCTGCCACCAGATTTCATACAAAGGGAACGAGCCATTATGCCCTTTCAGCGGCTAGCTTCTTTGCTGTGCATGTTTTTGAGACTCATCCATGTTGTTGCATGTCTCTGCTGTCCATTCTCTTCCATTCGGAGTGTCTGTGCTTGATGAATAGCCCATCAGTTGCTTATCTGGTTTCCTATGGGCAAGCTTTGGGGATGTTTCCCCTTTGGGGCAATAAGGAATGAAGCTGCAATGGATTTTCTTGTACAAGTCTTCTTGTGGACGTGGGTTTTCATTTCACTTGAGGAAATTCCTAGGAGTGGAATTAATGATTCTCAGGATAGACGAATGTTCAACATTACAAAAAAGTTGCCAACCTATTTTCCCAAGTGGTTGTGACATCTCATGCTTCCACCAGCAATGGATGAGCGTTTTAGTTCTTTCACGTGCTCACCACCATTTACTGTTCTCAGTCTTTTAAATTCACTCATTCCAGTGAGTATGCAGCGTTACTCACTGTAGCTTTTTTTCAGACATACTCTTATTGAGATATAATTTACATACCCTCCCGTTTACCCACGTAAGTTGTACAACTGGTGGCTTTAACTATAGTCACAATGTGGTGCATCCATCAGCACCATCACTTTCAGAACACTTTCATTACCCCAGGAAGGGTAATGTACTCCTTAGCCTTCAACCCCCTTCTTCAATCTCCCTCCTAACTCCCTCCAAGCCTTAGGCCACCCTTAATCTACTCCATTTTTATAGATTTCCCCATCCCGGACATTTCCTGTAAATGGGATAAGAAAGTGTGTGGTCTTTTGTGATAGGTTTCTCTCACTTAGCATTGTATTTTTGAGGTTCATGTACATTGTGGCTTGTACCAGCACTTCATCATCATTATTATTATTGCTGAATAAGAGTCATTTGTAAAAACATACCACATCTTATTTATCCATTACTCATTCGATGGACATTTGTGTTGTCTCCACTTTTTTTATTATGAATACTGCTGGATGAATATTTGTGTACAAGTTTCTGTGGAGACATATGTTTTCATTTCTCTTGGGTATATACCTGAGTGGAACTGCTGGATCAGATAGTGACTCCAGGTTTAGCCTTTGAGGAGCTGCCAAAATGTTTTCAAGAGTGACTGTACCACCATTGCACTACCGGCTATTTACCCCAAAGATACAAATGTAGTGAGCCGAAGGGGCACCTGCACCCTAACGTTTATAGCAGCAATGGTCCAGAATAGCCAAACTAGGGAAAGAGCCCAGATGTCCATCGACAGATGAATGGCTAAGGATGTGGTGTATAGATATATACAATGGAATATTATGCAGCCACCAAAAATGCAATCCTGCCATTTGCAACGACGTGGATGGAACTAGAGGGTATTGATTATGCTAAGCAAAATAAGTCAATCAGAGAAAGACAATTATCGTGTTATCTCACTCATATGTGGAATTTGAGAAACAAGGCAGAGGATCATAGGGGAAGAGAAGAGAAACTGAACCAAGATGGAACCAGGGAGGGAGACAAACCATAAGAGACTCTTAATCTCAGGAAACAAACTGAGGGTTGCTGGAGTGGAGGAGGGTGGGAGGGATGGGCTGGCTGGGTGATGGACACTGGGGACGGTATGTGCTATGGTGAGTGCTGTGTATTGTGTAAGACTGATGAATCACAAACCTGTACCCTGAAACAAATAATACATAAAAAAGAAGAGTGGCTGTATCATTTCACAATCTTACCAGCAGTGTATGAGGATTCCAGTTTCCCCACATCTTTGCCAACACTTGTACTGTCTTTTTAAAGAAGACACCCTAAGTATAAAGTATCTCATGATGGCTTTGACTTGCATTTCCCTGATGAGGATAATGAGATTGAGCATCTGTTCCTGTGCTTATAGACCATTTGTGAGTCTTCATTGGAGAAGTGTCTATTCAATTTTTACTTGGGTCATTTGTCTTTTTATTATGGAGTTGCAAGAGTTCTTTGTATGTTCTACGCAGAAGTCCCTTACCAGGTATGATAGGCAAACATTTTCTCCCATTCCGTGGGCTGTCTTTTCTTTTACGTGATAATATCCTCCGAAGCACAAAAGTTCTTAATCTTGACAAAGTCCAAATTATCTATTTTTTCTTTTTCCTTAGGTGTAATAACTGAGACTAGTGATGTTGAACAATTTTGATGTGCTCATTGATTCATTTTTGTATCTTCTTTTGTGAAGTGTCTATTCAAATCTTCTGCCACTTTTCTTATTGAGTTGTTTATCTTCCCTTTTTTTTTTTTAAAGATTTTATTTATTTATTTGACAGAGACACAGCAAGAGAGGGAACACAAGCCGGGGAAAAGGGAGAGGGAGAAGCAGGCTTCCCGCGGAGCAGGGAGCCCATGCGGGGCTTGATCCCAGGACCCTGGGATCATGACCTGAGCTGAAGGCAGACGCTTAACGACTGAGCCACCCAGGAGCCCATGAGTTGTTTGTCTTCTTATGTGCTGTGATATATGTCCCCATTCTCTGGCTTATCTATTTGTTTTCTTAATATTTTTTTGATACCAGAAAATTTTAACTTTCATGCAGTCTAATTTATCCATTTTTTCCCCTATGATTATTGCTTTCTGTGTTCTGTCCAAAAAATCTTTTTTACCAGAGGGTCACAGAGATAGTGCCTTGTGGCCTTATATACAAACTTTATGGTTGTGAGTTTTGCATTTAGCACTATGATCAAATTAATTTTTGTGTAAAGTGAGTTGAGGTTGAGGTTCATTTATTCTGTACGGATATACAGTTGTTGCAGCAATATTTGTTAAAGAGACTTTCCCTCCCATGTTGTATTGACCTGGGAACTTGGTTAAAAAAATAAATAAATAAACAGTTAACCATATATGTATATTTCTGAAATTTCTAGTTCATTTCATCGACCTACTTGTCTCTACCACACTCTCTTTACTACTGTAGCTTTATGGTCAGTCCTGAAATAAAATAGTTTCATTCCTCCAGCTTTGTTCCTTTTCAAGATTGTTTTTGCCGTTCTAGGCAGTTTGCATTTCCACTTGGGTTTTAG
Source organism: Callorhinus ursinus (assembly GCF_003265705.2). NCBI lineage: Eukaryota > Metazoa > Chordata > Mammalia > Carnivora > Otariidae > Callorhinus > Callorhinus ursinus. Next base: position 897 of record NW_027398563.1, on the reverse strand, counting down.
AATCAGCTAACCTATTTCTTTTTTTAAGATTTTATTTATTTATTTGATGGAGAGAGAGACAGCGAGAGAGGGAACACAAGCAGGGGGAGTGGTAGAGAGAGAAGTAGGCTTCCCGCCGAGCAGGGAGTCCGATGCAGGGCTCGACCCCAGGACCCTGGGATCATGACCTGAGTGGAAGGCAGATGCTTAATGGCTGAGCCACCCAGGCGCCCCCTATTTCTTTAAAACAAAACAAAACAAAACAAAACCCTGTTGGATTTTTATAGGGATTAATCTACAGAACAATATGGAGTCTTCCCATCCATGGACATAGTATATATCTTTTCTTATTCCCTCTACTTCTTTAAGAAGTTTTAAATTTCTATCAAAAATGCTTTGTTGTTTTCAGTGCAGATATCCCGCAAATAGTTTTTTAGATTTATTCCTTTCTATATGATATTTGTGATGCTATTTCAAAAAATATATTTAGAATATATTGCTTTCCAATTATTCTTTAATAGTATACAGAAGGAAACTCTTTTTGATCTTGACTTTGTATCCTTGACGTTTCTAAATTCACTTGCCAATATTGGCAATTTGGGGTAGAATTCATAGAGTTTTTCATATGCACAATTATGTCTTCTGCAAATAATAAGTTTTCCTTTTCCTATCTTTATGCATTTCATTCCTTTTTCTTGCTATTATACTAGCTAGGATTTTCTTTTTTAAAGATTTATTTATTTATTTTGAGAGAGTGAGAATGAGAGAGAGAGAGAGAGAGTACATGAGAGGGGGGAGGGTCAGAGGGAGAAGCTGACTCCCTGCTCAGCAGGGAGCCCGATGCGGGACTCGATCCCGGGACTCCAGCACCATGACCTGAGCCGAAGGCTGTTGCCTAACCAACTGAGCCACCCAGGC
>NW_027398562.1:0-10857 GCF_003265705.2 Callorhinus ursinus | reverse complement strand
TATGGTCAAATAATCTTTGACAAAGCAGGAAAAAATATGCAATGGAAAAAAGACAGTCTTTTCAATAAATGGTGCTGGGAAAATTGGACAGCCACATGCAGAAGAATGAAACTCGACCATTCTCTAACACCACACACAAAGATAAACTCAAAATGGATGTAAGACCTCAATGTGAGACAGGAATCTATCAAAATCCTAGAGGAGAACATAGGCATTAACCTCTTCGACATCAGCCACAGCAACTTCTTTCAAGATATATCTCCAAAGGCAAGGGAAACAAAAGGGAAAATGAACTTTTGGGACTTCATCAAGATAAAACGCTTCTGCACAGCAAAGGAAACAGTCAACAAAACAAAGAGGCACCCCACAGAATGGGAGAAGAGTTTTGCAAATGACACTATAGACCAAAGGCTGATATCCAAGATCTATAAAGAACTTCTCAAACTGAACACCCAAAAAACAAATAATCAAGTCAAAGAATGGGCAGAAGACATGAACAGACACTTCTCCAAAGAAGACATACAAATGGCTAACAGACACATGAAAAAATGTTCATCATCATTAGCCATCAGGGAAATTCAAATCAAAACCACATTGAGATACCACCTTATACCAGTTAGAATGACAAAAATTGACAAGGCAAGAAACAACAAATGTTGGAGAGGTTGTGGAGAAAGGGGGACCCTGTTACACTGGTGGTGGGAATGCAAGTTGGTACAGCCACTTTGGAAAACAGTGTGGAGATTCCTCAAAAAATTAAAAATAGAGCTACCCTATGATCCAGCAATTGCACTACTGGGTATTTACCCTAAAGACACAGATGTAGTGAAAAGAAGGGCTAAATGCACCCCAATGTTCATAGCAGCAATATCCACAATAGCCAAACTCTGGAAAGAGCCGAGATATCCTTCAACAGATGAATGGATAAAGAAGATGTGATCTGTATATACAATGGAATATTACTCAGCCATCAGAAAGGATGAATACCCATCTTTTGCATCAACATGGATGGGACTGGAGGAGATTATGCTAAGTGAAATAAGTCAAGCAGAGAAAGTCAATTACCGTATGGTTTCACTTATTTGTGGAACATAAGTAATAGCATGGAGGATATTAGGAGAAGGAAGGGGAAAATGAAGGGAGGGAAATTGGAGGGGCAGATGAATCATGAGAGACTATGGACTCTGAGAAACAAACTGAGGGTTTTAGAGGGGAGGGGGGTGGGGAGATAGGTTAGCCCAGTGATGGGTGTTAAGGAGGGAACATACTGCATGGAGCACTGGGTGTTATACACAAACGATGAATCGTGGAACACTACATCAAAAACTAATGATGTGCTGTATGGTGACTAACATAGCATAATAAAATAAAATTAAAACAAATAAATAAAGGCATCAGTGTTACTGTGGGCTTTTACTAAAAGGAATGCCAGTAATCCTTTGACGAAGTTATTTAAATGTTCACTTTTGACATCTGTAATCAAGTGCCTATAGGAGGCAAGGCTTTATGGTGATCAAGTTTCTGCTATGGAACATTTTAGTGAAAATGAGGCACATAATGGGATAGAGTGCTTGCTCTTAAGTGCAGTGCAAACCTTGGAAAAAGAAAATGATGTGGTTGAAATTTTAAGTTCCCAGCTAAACAAAATGGATTAGGGTAGAAGGAAATACTATTGAATCAAGCTGAATTTATTGCTAAGAGTGTACTGTGTAGAAAATCTGGGTTCATGGTTATACCCTGAACAGTGAAGATGGAGTCTAACAATTTGGTTAATTGGTTGACTGAAAACTAGACCCAAAGTTAACTTACACTAAATAAAATTGTAATACTAGAACATTCTTTATGAACTGTAGACAAAGATACCAAAGGCTTAGGAAGACTGGAAAGCTAAAAGGAATTTATTATATAAGACCTCCTCATACACCCCTTAACTTGGGAAGGTACAGAGGACACTCTCTCTATCAAGGTTGTCCAAGGCTGCAAAATATATACTCATGAGAAGAGCTCCGGAATCCATGAAGAGCTCTGTGTTGGCTATTCTCTATAGGCCAGGAATGATAAGGGAATTCTCACCATAAAACTGAATTTCTGGAATTCAGTGGAGATAATGGGAGTTCCAAGATGGCAACAGGTAAGTGGCGACATAATCATCAAAGGCAATGTGGATATGATGATCATAATGGACAGCAGAGCTAGGGTAGTAATTACGATGACTTAATCAACAGAGGTCTTTGGCATTGACTAGATGATGATAATGTTCCTAGGACTGAAATCAATTGGAAGTTTACTAAAGTCTTACTTAATAAAATGGAAAAGCTCTAAATATTGTGAACAAAAGTCTGACTTGAGTCACCACAAGAGGGAAGAATGATTAATCCTTCAACCAATTCCCAGATGTGAGCTGATTAAGACTCATTATCTTGAACAAAGGGAGGATCAGATCCCCTAAAGGAAGAACCACTGCTATACAGCCAAAATTTATAGGGTGTTCACCCTCCTAGCCTTCCCTAAAGGGAACTAAGGATACTTACTTGTGTGAATATTCACTGGAGAAGGGTAAATAATCAGATTGTTCGGGGATTACTAGACACTGTCTCTAAAATGACATTAATTCCAGGAAACCCAATGTTCTATCACTCAGAATAGGGATTTAGGGAAGTCAGGTAATTGACAGAGTATTGGCTTGGGCTCACAGTGTCCGCAGTGCAATGAGTCCAGCATTTTAACCCATTTACTGAGAAACCTAAAAGGCTTCTCTCAAATGCTCCCTCTGAGGTTTCCTCCCAGGTTCAGAATATATAGTTGGAATGGATATACTCAGCAACTTTTGGAATCCTTATATTGGCTATGAAGTCAAGAAAGGCCATGTGGAAGCCACTGCAACTGGCTCTGTATAAAAAGATAGTAAACCAAAAGCAATATTGCATTCTTGGAGAGATTGCAGAGATTAGTGACACCACCAGGTACTTGAAAGATGCAGAGGTGGTGATTCCTACCATATCCCCATTCAACTTGTCTTATGCAGAAGACAGATATATCTAGAGGAATCACAGTGGATTATAACAAATTTAATTAGCTGGTGACTCCAATGGTAGCTGCTGTTGGAGTAAGCATTCACATCCCCTGGCACTTATATATAGATACCAATCAGGCAAATGCTATATTCTCTGAAGATACATTCTGCTACCATTAAAAGCAGTTTGCATTCAATGGGCATAGCCAACAATACACTGTTACTGTCCCATCTTAGGGCTGTATCAACTCTATAATTCTTGTACATAATTTTACCTTCAGACTTTGATTAGCTTTCAATTCTAGGAGACATAATACTACTCATTACATTGAGACTATAACACTGTTAGGACCTGGAAACTATGAAGTACCAAAGATGCTTTGCATGAGCTATTTATGACCCCTTGGTAAGACACTTGTGTGCCAGAACATGGGAAATCCTACAAAAATTCAGAACCCTGCCATCTTGGAGAAATTTCTAGGGATCCGTTGGTCTGGAGCATATCCATATATCTGTCTCAAGGTGAAGGACAGTTACTATATTTAGCATCTCCTACCAATAAGAAAGAGGTACAATATCTGGTGGGCCTATTTGGGTATGTTACTTTAACCCATTTAGTAAGAAACCTGAAACGTTGCCAGTTTTGAATGGGGTGCAGAACAAGAGAAGTATTTGTCACGTGTCCAGGATACTGTGTGAGCTGTTCTGTGACTTGGTCCATCCGGCCAGCAGATCCAGTGGTGTCTGAAATGTCTGTGGCAGGTACGGCCTTTAGTAAGCCTGTATAGACGTATCATAGTGCAGACCTTTAGGATTTTGGAAGAAAGGTGTACCACCCTCTGTAGATAGCTATTCTTTTGAGAAACAACTTCTAGTTTCATTTGAGCCCTACTAGAGACTGGACATTTGAGCCACTTAGAGAACCAAGAGCCACTAAGTTACCATATAAACTAAACTGTGTGTTTTGTGACTCACCAGCAAGCACTAACTTGAGTGTGTACAGGAGCACACATCATGATATAGAGGTGATATATACAATAAATGCCTCAAGTAGGTCCTGACTGAATAAATTGCATGAATAAGTGGTAGATGCCCATGGCCCCTACACTGGCTACATTGCCTTTCCTCTCAAATTATACCTATGATCTCATGTGGAATTCCCTATGACCAGTTGACAAAGAAAGAAAAGTGAAGACCAGTTTACAGATGGTTCTATACAATATTCTAGAATTCTCTGAAAATGGATAGCTGGAGCACTACTGCCTTGTCCTGGGATGAACTGTGAGGGAGAGTAGAGAAGAGAAATCCTCCCAGTGGACTGAGCACTGAACAGTGTTCCTGGTTGTTAATTTTGCCTAGAAGGAGAGATAGCCAGAGATGTGGATCAACATTGCTTCATGAATAGTGGCCAATATTTTAGTTGAATGGTCATGGATTTGGAAGGAATACAATGCAAGAACTTTGAAAACTGGAGATTAGGAGGACTGGGGAAAGTATATGTGGATAGACTTCTCTGAATGGGCACAAGGTGTGAAGATATTTATGTCAAATGAGGTTGTTCACCAGTGAGCAGCCTTCCAGAGGATGGTGGACAAAATGACTTGTTCTGTAAATATCAGTTAGCCTCTTTCCAGCCATCTCTACCCTTGCCCAGTGGGCTCATGAACAAAGTGACCACAGCAGCAGGATGAATGCTATGTATGGACTCAGCAACATGAACTTCCATTCACCAAGGCTAATCTGGCTGTTGTCACTGCTAAATATCCAGCCAGCCAAGAGCAGAAACCAATATTGAGCTTTGACATGGCATCATTCCTCAGAGAAATCATCCAGTCACATGGTAGCAGGCAGACATTGGATTACTTCCATTATGGAATGGGATATCCACTTCTCTAGATATGTATTTACCTTTCCTGTCTCCAGTACTTCAGCTAAAACCACCATCCATGTACTTACAGCATGCATAAATTATAACCATGACATTTCACACAACATTGCTTCTTACCAAAAACACTCATTTTATAATAAATGAAGTGCAGCAATGGGTTCATGCCTTACCATGTTCCCAATTACCCTGAAGCAGCTGACTTTATAGAATGGTGGAGAGGTCTTTTGATGGCTCAGCTATACCACGAGCTGGTGGCACACCGTGAGGCTATGAAAATGCCTTTCAAGGTGTAGTATATATTCTAAATCACTGAAAAATATTGCTACTTCTCCCATAGCCAGGATTCTTGGCTTTGGGAACTAAGGAGTAGAAAGGGAAATAGCTCCTCTCACTCTTACTCTAATGATTCACTAGCAGAATTTTTGCTCCATCTCCACAACTTTGGGCTTTGTTGGTCTAGAGATTTTTGTTCCCAAGGGAGAAATGCTTTCACTAGGGAATGGAGAAATGTTTTCATTACAGTAGAAGTTGAACATGTCACTTTTCTATCTTGGAATTTTCATATCAGTGAACAAAAAAGCAAAAAAATTCTGGTTTTTCTCTACTGGCTGGAGGGGCTGATCATGATTATCAAGGGAAAGTAGGCTGTGGCTACACAAGGTGGGTAAGGAGAATGTCTGGAATTCAGGAGATCCCTTGCGGAGCCCTTTAGCACTTCCATTCTATGATAAAAATTAATGAAAAAATAGAGCAACCCATAATACAAACAAGACTGCTCATAGCCCAGACCCACCTCCCCTCTCATTTCCCTACCAAATAAGATATGTTAATATGATTTAACTCTATATATCAGTTTATCAATTTAAAGTACAAGATACCAAAATCAAAAGACAGCCGACAGAATGGAAGAAGATACTTATAAATGACATATCAGATAAAGGGCTAGTATCCAAAATCTATAAAGAACTTATCAAACTCAACAGTCAAAGAACAACTAATCCTGTCAAGAAATGGGCAGAAGACATGAACAGACACTTCTCCAAAGAAAACATGCAAATGGCCAACAGACACATGAAAAAGTGTTCAATATTCCTTGGCATCAGGGAAATACAAATCAAAACCACAATGAGATACCTCCTCACACCAGTCAGAATGGCTAAAATTAACATGTCAGGAAACGACAGATGTTGGTGAGGATGCAGAGAAAGGGGAACCCTCCTACACTGTTGGTGGGAATGCAAGCTGGTGCAGCCACTCTGGAAAACAGTATGGAGGTTCCTCAGAAAGTTGACAATAGAGCTACCCTACAACCCAGCAATTGCACTACTGGGTATTTACCCCAAAGATACAAATGTAGTGATCCGAAGGGGCGCCTGCACCCCAATGTTTATAGCAGCAATGTCCACAATAGCCAAACTATGGAAAGAGCCCAGGTTTCCATCAACCAATGAATGGATTAAAAAAATGTGGAGTATTACGCAGCCATCAAAAATGAAATATTGCCATTTGTAACAATGTGGATGGAACTATAGGGTATTATGCTAAGCAAAAAAAGTTATCATATGATCTCACTGATCTGTGGAATTTAAGAAACAAGGCAGAGGATCATAGGGGAAGAGAGGAAAAAATGAAACAAGACAAAACCAGAGAGGGAAACAAACCATAAGAGACTCTTAACTATAGGAAACAAACTGAGGGATGCTGGGGGGGAGGGGGTTGGGGGGAAAGGGTGGTTGGAATATGGACATTGGGGAGGGTGTGTGTTGTGGTGAGTGATGTGTATTGTGTGTGTAAGACTGGTGAATCACAGAACTGTGCCCTTGAAACAAATAATACATTATATGTTAATAATAAAAAATTAAATTAAAAAAATTAAATTAAAAAATTAAAAAAATTATTTTTTCTATATTTCTCAGATTAAGACTGGTTCCTAGATAGACATTTTGTGTGAAATTTGGTTGGCAGCAGTGAAGCAGCCATTATACTCCTTAGGTCATTGCTTAAATGCAAAAAAGAACAGATGCAGAGATGCCAGGAGGTTCCAGGTTGTCCTTACCTTGCCCCACTCAGATTCTCTTTCTTCTTCCCAAATGCCTATTTTATTCCAGGCACAGATTTAAGAATAGGGTAAACTCCTCTAGGACAAGATCTAGGTGTTATTCATTGTTAGATCACAGAGCTAGGCAGTTAGTAAATGCTTGTTGATTTTCTTTAAAAAATTACCTTTGTGTTTTTCCTTTCTATTGTCTACTAATGTGCTAAAAGTGCAATTAATTTGGGGCTGGAAAGAATCAGATATTTTAATTCTCTTATTTTATAGACAAGCAAAGGTTTAGTACTTACTCATATTTAAACAATTAGTTTATGGAAGAAAAAAATACTAGAATTCAAGTCTCTTGGCTCCTAGCCGCCTGCCTTGTCTTCTTTAGTATATATGGCTTCATTGCAATGAAAATAACTTGCCTTTGTAAAGTAATTTATACATTGAAACATGTCACATATGTGATCTTAAGTAATCTTTTCAATAACTCTCTGAGGTAATCAGGGTGATTATTTCATTTTTTAAATAAAGTAGAGAAAAAAATAAATCAGGTTACTTGTCCAAAGTATATATTTTTATATATAAATAAAACAATTTTTCTATTTATGCTTTTCAAAAGATATTATAAAAACTAATTTTGATTTGTCTTGTACATTTACATAGATTTGTAAAATGTGTGAATTAATGCATCTCTGAAGAATAGATTAAGAATCACTTATTTCACTATTTTCATGATGAATATGTATTTCCCAGAATCCCCCTAACTAGTGGCCAGTGTAGATGGTGAAAGCAGTGACTCAAGGATTATTACTGTGAAAGACTTGAAATGGGCAAGAAAAAGATTACTGAGTGTCCTTTCAGTAGAGTACTGAGTGTTATCTCACAGGCTCTCTGGCAATTGTCTAATTCTACAGAAGTGTGAACATTTGATGGTCTTTTGTCAGTCTATGCAACAGTTTTGTAGAGATGGGCATTAGCTTGTGGAAGGCTGATGATGATGCAGATGTCTCATGGCCATGTTGAAGCAAAAGAGTCCTGTTCGTTGCTACAAAGCAAATGGATTTTGTCCAGTAGAGAATATAAGTCTCATTTCAGCACATAGGTTAAATGAGGGAAAGGAATCTTGATCAATGGTGCCATCAGATGATCAAATGGGGAAGAGAAAACCAAGCTATCTTCCTAAAATATGTGGAATGAATGTTAGACAGCCAAAAGCAACCACACAAAACCGAGAATATCCAACACAACTGCCTAAAAACGTACAGCATAGCTTTGGTGCAAAAACAATATAATGAAATTAAAATACAATTGACAGGGAGAAAATATTTTCAACATACACCTTATATACACACATATACATACATATCCATAATTTATAAAGAGGCCCTTCAAATAAGAAACAAAAATCATCCACAACAACCAAAAAGTAGAAAAGGTAGCAAAGGATACAAAGAAGAAAAAATACAGAAATAAGAATCCTGTGATGGAACACTTAATGTCACTACTAATCAGGTGGATGCAAATTAAATGACAATTTTTTTTGCCATTAGATTACAAACATTAAAAAGGATGACATCCTCGCTTTCATTGCAGCATTATTCACAATAGTCAAGGTATGAAAGCAACCTAAATGTCCATCAACAAATAAATGCATAAAGAAAATGTAACATATATATGTATATGTTACACACACATATATACACACACAATGTAAATACATATATATATATACACAAAATGGAATATGATTCTGCCTTAACAAGGAAGGGAATCCTGTTACTTGCAACAACATGAATAAACCTGGCAGGCATTATGCTAAATGAAATAAGACAAGACAAATACTGCATGGTATTACTGATATGTGGAATTAAAAAAAAAAAAAAAGTTGAACTCAAAAACAGAGAGTTAAAAAGTTGTTGCCAGGACTGGAGAATGGGGAAAATAGGGAGATGCTGAATAAAAAGGTACAAACCTTCAGTTATAAGATGAATAAGGTCTGAGGATCTCATTATAACATAGAGGCTATATTTGTCTGTATCATATATTTGAAATTTGCTTAAATGTTCTCACCAAAAAAAAAGAGGTAAATATGTGATGTGATGGATGTGTTAATTAACTAGATGGGGGGGTCCTTTCATAGTGCATATGTATATCAAATCATCACATCATATACTTTAAATATCTTACAGTTTTATTTGTCCCTTATACCTCAATAAAGCTGGGGGAAAAAAGGATGATAGTCATGTGCAAGAGGTAGTATAAAGTGGTACATACTTTTGGGAGGGCAATTTTAGTATTCAATATGGACAAAAATATTGACATGCAGTTTTAACTTTAGACATCTATTGTGCAGTAATTCTTATGTATATGTACAAAAAATATGAACAAAAAGATATCTGTTATGGGACTGTTTATAATATCAAGAAATTGTAAAATAAAAACACATAAAACAAACTTTTGGAGTAATCTGCACCAAAGAATGCTTACCTGTTCATGAAGCTTACCAGTGTTTACCTGTGATGAAGAAAGTAGTCCAGGTAAGACAACTATGTTTTTCTCACACTCTTTTCCATTGTTTGAATTTATTACCAAAAAAATCAGGTATATATTTATGACTTTTATAATATATAAATTTAAAAAGGGGAAAATAAAACTGACTGTTCCAAGCCCAAATCTTACACAAAGAAAATTTTCAATTCTACTCATAATACTTAACCAATATGATTATTTCCATGTTTTTCCATTTTGGGGACAGAAAAGAGCAGAAAAACTCAGAAGGAGTTATTTCTTACTAAAGTGTTAGTTATGGAACTTTTTAAAAATTTTGAAGTAGGGAGACTCTTATACCCAAATTGCCATTATTCTTTAGGTTGAAAAGAGCTGGGTAACTCTCTAGGCAAGTGGCTTAAATATATAAACCTATGTTAAGAGGTGCTGTTTCTCTGCTGGAGACTCTTGTATGGGACAACTAACAAAACCAACAGCTTCCTCAAATGTTTCATTTTTAAAAATGGCTACATGGAAATGACAGGCAGTGTGATATAAGGAAAGGAGTTTTGAAAGACCTGAGTCCTTCTCCTGGCCCCATGTTCCCCTAGCTACATGACCTTATGAAATACACTTAGCCTTAGAGCCTCTGATCCTTCATCTAGGCAGTGACGTTAATAACCACTCTCCCTTCTTCACAGGGTTGTCCTTTGTACATAATGAAATTTCACATGGGAAGGCATTTTATAAACTGTATAAAAATGAAAGATGGTACCATATCGGGTCCTGTTTTTTTTTTTTTTTAAAGATCTTATTTATTTATTTTTGAGAGAGAGCAAGAGAGCACACCAGCAGGGTGGGGGGAGAGGCAGAGGGAGAAGCAGACTCCCCACTGAGCAGGGATCCCTACGTGGGACTCGATCCCAGAACGCTGGGATTATGACCTGGGCCACAGGCAGACACGTAACCGACTGAGCCACCCAAGCACCCTGGGTCCTGTTTTATATATTTTCTTCTCACCCAGTACTTTCCTCTCTTAGACCTTAATCCAACTCAAAAATAATGAACTGAGGTATATTTGTACAATGTTTGGTGTCTGCCTCAATCTCTGGGTTAGAGACTTTAGGATAGCAGAGAACACATCTTCCTTCCTTCCTTCCTTCATTCCTTCCTTCTTTCCCTCCTTCCATTCCTCCCTCCCAAATCTCTTTCCTTCCTCCCACCCTTCCTCCCTCCTTTCCTTTTCCTCCCTTCCTTCCTCCCTTCCTCCCTTCCTTCCTCCCCCCTTCCCTATTGCCTTCCTCCCTCCTTCTTCCTTTCCCTCCCTCCCTTCTTTCTTTCTCTTCCTTCTTCCGTCTTTCCTTCTGTTCTTCCCACCCATCTTCCTTCCTTCCTTCCTTCCTTCCTTCCTTCCTTCCTTCCTTCCTT
>NW_027398561.1:0-10859 GCF_003265705.2 Callorhinus ursinus | reverse complement strand
TATGGTCAAATAATCTTTGACAAAGCAGGAAAAAATATGCAATGGAAAAAAGACAGTCTCTTCAATAAATGGTGCTGGGAAAATTGGACAGCCACATGCAGAAGAATGAAACTTGACTTCTCTAATACCATACACAAAGATAAACTCAAAATGGGTGTAAGACCTCAATGTGAGACAGGAATCTATCAAAATCCTAGAGGAGAACATAGGCATTAACCTCTTCAACATCAGCCACAGCAACTTCTTTCAAGATATATCTCCAAAGGCAAGTGAAACAAAAGGGAAAATGAACTTTTGGGACTTCATCAAGATAAAAAGCTTCTTCACAGCAAAGGAAACAGTCAACAAAACAAAGAGGCACCCCACAGAATGGGAGAAGAGTTTTGCAAATGACACTATAGACCAAAGGCTGATATCCAAGATCTATAAAGAACTTCTCAAACTGAACACCCAAAAAACAAATAATCAAGTCAAAGAATGGGCAGAAGACATGAACAGACACTTCTCCAAAGAAGACATACAAATGGCTAACAGACACATGAAAAAATGTTCATCATCATTAGCCATCAGGGAAATTCAAATCAAAACCACATTGAGATACCACCTTATACCAGTTAGAATGACAAAAATTGACAAGGCAAGAAACAACAAATGTTGGAGAGGTTGTGGAGAAAGGGGGACCCTGTTACACTGGTGGTGGGAATGCAAGTTGGTACAGCCACTTTGGAAAACAGTGTGGAGATTCCTCAAAAAATTAAAAATAGAGCTACCCTATGATCCAGCAATTGCACTACTGGGTATTTACCCTAAAGACACAGATGTAGTGAAAAGAAGGGCTAAATGCACCCCAATGTTCATAGCAGCAATATCCACAATAGCCAAACTCTGGAAAGAGCCGAGATATCCTTCAACAGATGAATGGATAAAGAAGATGTGATCTGTATATACAATGGAATATTACTCAGCCATCAGAAAGGATGAATACCCATCTTTTGCATCAACATGGATGGGACTGGAGGAGATTATGCTAAGTGAAATAAGTCAAGCAGAGAAAGTCAATTACCGTATGGTTTCACTTATTTGTGGAACATAAGTAATAGCATGGAGGATATTAGGAGAAGGAAGGGGAAAATGAAGGGAGGGAAATTGGAGGGGCAGATGAATCATGAGAGACTATGGACTCTGAGAAACAAACTGAGGGTTTTAGAGGGGAGGGGGGTGGGGAGATAGGTTAGCCCAGTGATGGGTGTTAAGGAGGGAACATACTGCATGGAGCACTGGGTGTTATACACAAACGATGAATCGTGGAACACTACATCAAAAACTAATGATGTGCTGTATGGTGACTAACATAGCATAATAAAATAAAATTAAAACAAATAAATAAAGGCATCAGTGTTACTGTGGGCTTTTACTAAAAGGAATGCCAGTAATCCTTTGACGAAGTTATTTAAATGTTCACTTTTGACATCTGTAATCAAGTGCCTATAGGAGGCAAGGCTTTATGGTGATCAAGTTTCTGCTATGGAACATTTTAGTGAAAATGAGGCACATAATGGGATAGAGTGCTTGCTCTTAAGTGCAGTGCAAACCTTGGAAAAAGAAAATGATGTGGTTGAAATTTTAAGTTCCCAGCTAAACAAAATGGATTAGGGTAGAAGGAAATACTATTGAATCAAGCTGAATTTATTGCTAAGAGTGTACTGTGTAGAAAATCTGGGTTCATGGTTATACCCTGAACAGTGAAGATGGAGTCTAACAATTTGGTTAATTGGTTGACTGAAAACTAGACCCAAAGTTAACTTACACTAAATAAAATTGTAATACTAGAACATTCTTTATGAACTGTAGACAAAGATACCAAAGGCTTAGGAAGACTGGAAAGCTAAAAGGAATTTATTATATAAGACCTCCTCATACACCCCTTAACTTGGGAAGGTACAGAGGACACTCTCTCTATCAAGGTTGTCCAAGGCTGCAAAATATATACTCATGAGAAGAGCTCCGGAATCCATGAAGAGCTCTGTGTTGGCTATTCTCTATAGGCCAGGAATGATAAGGGAATTCTCACCATAAAACTGAACTTCTGGAATTCAGTGGAGATAATGGGAGTTCCAAGATGGCAACAGGTAAGTGGCGACATAATCATCAAAGGCAATGTGGATATGATGATCATAATGGACAGCAGAGCTAGGGTAGTAATTACGATGACTTAATCAACAGAGGTCTTTGGCATTGACTAGATGATGATAATGTTCCTAGGACTGAAATCAATTGGAAGTTTACTAAAGTCTTACTTAATAAAATGGAAAAGCTCTAAATATTGTGAACAAAAGTCTGACTTGAGTCACCACAAGAGGGAAGAATGATTAATCCTTCAACCAATTCCCAGATGTGAGCTGATTAAGACTCATTATCTTGAACAAAGGGAGGATCAGATCCCCTAAAGGAAGAACCACTGCTATACAGCCAAAATTTATAGGGTGTTCACCCTCCTAGCCTTCCCTAAAGGGAACTAAGGATACTTACTTGTGTGAATATTCACTGGAGAAGGGTAAATAATCAGATTGTTCGGGGATTACTAGACACTGTCTCTAAAATGACATTAATTCCAGGAAACCCAATGTTCTATCACTCAGAATAGGGATTTAGGGAAGTCAGGTAATTGACAGAGTATTGGCTTGGGCTCACAGTGTCCGCAGTGCAATGAGTCCAGCATTTTAACCCATTTACTGAGAAACCTAAAAGGCTTCTCTCAAATGCTCCCTCTGAGGTTTCCTCCCAGGTTCAGAATATATAGTTGGAATGGATATACTCAGCAACTTTTGGAATCCTTATATTGGCTATGAAGTCAAGAAAGGCCATGTGGAAGCCACTGCAACTGGCTCTGTATAAAAAGATAGTAAACCAAAAGCAATATTGCATTCTTGGAGAGATTGCAGAGATTAGTGACACCACCAGGTACTTGAAAGATGCAGAGGTGGTGATTCCTACCATATCCCCATTCAACTTGTCTTATGCAGAAGACAGATATATCTAGAGGAATCACAGTGGATTATAACAAATTTAATTAGCTGGTGACTCCAATGGTAGCTGCTGTTGGAGTAAGCATTCACATCCCCTGGCACTTATATATAGATACCAATCAGGCAAATGCTATATTCTCTGAAGATACATTCTGCTACCATTAAAAGCAGTTTGCATTCAATGGGCATAGCCAACAATACACTGTTACTGTCCCATCTTAGGGCTGTATCAACTCTATAATTCTTGTACATAATTTTACCTTCAGACTTTGATTAGCTTTCAATTCTAGGAGACATAATACTACTCATTACATTGAGACTATAACACTGTTAGGACCTGGAAACTGTGAAGTACCAAAGATGCTTTGCATGAGGTATTTATGACCCCTTGGTAAGACACTTGTGTGCCAGAACATGGGAAATCCTACAAAAATTCAGAACCCTGCCATCTTGGAGAAATTTCTAGGGATCCGTTGGTCTGGAGCATATCCATATATCTGTCTCAAGGTGAAGGACAGTTACTATATTTAGCATCTCCTACCAATAAGAAAGAGGTACAATATCTGGTGGGCCTATTTGGGTATGTTACTTTAACCCATTTAGTAAGAAACCTGAAACGTTGCCAGTTTTGAATGGGGTGCAGAACAAGAGAAGTATTTGTCACGTGTCCAGGATACTGTGTGAGCTGTTCTGTGACTTGGTCCATCCGGCCAGCAGATCCAGTGGTGTCTGAAATGTCTGTGGCAGGTACGGCCTTTAGTAAGCCTGTATAGACGTATCATAGTGCAGACCTTTAGGATTTTGGAAGAAAGGTGTACCACCCTCTGTAGATAGCTATTCTTTTGAGAAACAACTTCTAGTTTCATTTGAGCCCTACTAGAGACTGGACATTTGAGCCACTTAGAGAACCAAGAGCCACTAAGTTACCATATAAACTAAACTGTGTGTTTTGTGACTCACCAGCAAGCACTAACTTGAGTGTGTACAGGAGCACACATCATGATATAGAGGTGATATATACAATAAATGCCTCAAGTAGGTCCTGACTGAATAAATTGCATGAATAAGTGGTAGATGCCCATGGCCCCTACACTGGCTACATTGCCTTTCCTCTCAAATTATACCTATGATCTCATGTGGAATTCCCTATGACCAGTTGACAAAGAAAGAAAAGTGAAGACCAGTTTACAGATGGTTCTATACAATATTCTAGAATTCTCTGAAAATGGATAGCTGGAGCACTACTGCCTTGTCCTGGGATGAACTGTGAGGGAGAGTAGAGAAGAGAAATCCTCCCAGTGGACTGAGCACTGAACAGTGTTCCTGGTTGTTAATTTTGCCTAGAAGGAGAGATAGCCAGAGATGTGGATCAACATTGCTTCATGAATAGTGGCCAATATTTTAGTTGAATGGTCATGGATTTGGAAGGAATACAATGCAAGAACTTTGAAAACTGGAGATTAGGAGGACTGGGGAAAGTATATGTGGATAGACTTCTCTGAATGGGCACAAGGTGTGAAGATATTTATGTCAAATGAGGATGTTCACCAGTGAGCAGCCTTCCAGAGGATGGTGGACAAAATGACTTGTTCTGTAAATATCAGTTAGCCTCTTTCCAGCCATCTCTACCCTTGCCCAGTGGGCTCATGAACAAAATGACCACAGCAGCAGGATGAATGCTATGTATGGACTCAGCAACATGAACTTCCATTCACCAAGGCTAATCTGGCTGTTGTCACTGCTAAATATCCAGCCAGCCAAGAGCAGAAACCAATATTGAGCTTTGACATGGCATCATTCCTCAGAGAAATCATCCAGTCACATGGTAGCAGGCAGACATTGGATTACTTCCATTATGGAATGGGATATCCACTTCTCTAGATATGTATTTACCTTTCCTGTCTCCAGTACTTCAGCTAAAACCACCATCCATGTACTTACAGCATGCATAAATTATAACCATGACATTTCACACAACATTGCTTCTTACCAAAAACACTCATTTTATAATAAATGAAGTGCAGCAATGGGTTCATGCCTTACCATGTTCCCAATTACCCTGAAGCAGCTGACTTTATAGAATGGTGGAGAGGTCTTTTGATGGCTCAGCTATACCACGAGCTGGTGGCACACCGTGAGGCTATGAAAATGCCTTTCAAGGTGTAGTATATATTCTAAATCACTGAAAAATATTGCTACTTCTCCCATAGCCAGGATTCTTGGCTTTGGGAACTAAGGAGTAGAAAGGGAAATAGCTCCTCTCACTCTTACTCTAATGATTCACTAGCAGAATTTTTGCTCCATCTCCACAACTTTGGGCTTTGTTGGTCTAGAGATTTTTGTTCCCAAGGGAGAAATGCTTTCACTAGGGAATGGAGAAATGTTTTCATTACAGTAGAAGTTGAACATGTCACTTTTCTATCTTGGAATTTTCATATCAGTGAACAAAAAAGCAAAAAAATTCTGGTTTTTCTCTACTGGCTGGAGGGGCTGATCATGATTATCAAGGGAAAGTAGGCTGTGGCTACACAAGGTGGGTAAGGAGAATGTCTGGAATTCAGGAGATCCCTTGCGGAGCCCTTTAGCACTTCCATTCTATGATAAAAATTAATGAAAAAATAGAGCAACCCATAATACAAACAAGACTGCTCATAGCCCAGACCCACCTCCCCTCTCATTTCCCTACCAAATAAGATATGTTAATATGATTTAACTCTATATATCAGTTTATCAATTTAAAGTACAAGATACCAAAATCAAAAGACAGCCGACAGAATGGAAGAAGATACTTATAAATGACATATCAGATAAAGGGCTAGTATCCAAAATCTATAAAGAACTTATCAAACTCAACAGTCAAAGAACAACTAATCCTGTCAAGAAATGGGCAGAAGACATGAACAGACACTTCTCCAAAGAAAACATGCAAATGGCCAACAGACACATGAAAAAGTGTTCAATATTCCTTGGCATCAGGGAAATACAAATCAAAACCACAATGAGATACCTCCTCACACCAGTCAGAATGGCTAAAATTAACATGTCAGGAAACGACAGATGTTGGTGAGGATGCAGAGAAAGGGGAACCCTCCTACACTGTTGGTGGGAATGCAAGCTGGTGCAGCCACTCTGGAAAACAGTATGGAGGTTCCTCAGAAAGTTGACAATAGAGCTACCCTACAACCCAGCAATTGCACTACTGGGTATTTACCCCAAAGATACAAATGTAGTGATCCGAAGGGGCGCCTGCACCCCAATGTTTATAGCAGCAATGTCCACAATAGCCAAACTATGGAAAGAGCCCAGGTTTCCATCAACCAATGAATGGATTAAAAAAATGTGGAGTATTACGCAGCCATCAAAAATGAAATATTGCCATTTGTAACAATGTGGATGGAACTATAGGGTATTATGCTAAGCAAAAAAAGTTATCATATGATCTCACTGATCTGTGGAATTTAAGAAACAAGGCAGAGGATCATAGGGGAAGAGAGGAAAAAATGAAACAAGACAAAACCAGAGAGGGAAACAAACCATAAGAGACTCTTAACTATAGGAAACAAACTGAGGGATGCTGGGGGGGAGGGGGTTGGGGGGAAAGGGTGGTTGGAATATGGACATTGGGGAGGGTGTGTGTTGTGGTGAGTGATGTGTATTGTGTGTGTAAGACTGGTGAATCACAGAACTGTGCCCTTGAAACAAATAATACATTATATGTTAATAATAAAAAATTAAATTAAAAAAATTAAATTAAAAAATTAAAAAATTATTTTTTCTATATTTCTCAGATTAAGACTGGTTCCTAGATAGACATTTTGTGTGAAATTTGGTTGGCAGCAGTGAAGCAGCCATTATACTCCTTAGGTCATTGCTTAAATGCAAAAAAGAACAGATGCAGAGATGCCAGGAGGTTCCAGGTTGTCCTTACCTTGCCCCACTCAGATTCTCTTTCTTCTTCCCAAATGCCTATTTTATTCCAGGCACAGATTTAAGAATAGGGTAAACTCCTCTAGGACAAGATCTAGGTGTTATTCATTGTTAGATCACAGAGCTAGGCAGTTAGTAAATGCTTGTTGATTTTCTTTAAAAAATTACCTTTGTGTTTTTCCTTTCTATTGTCTACTAATGTGCTAAAAGTGCAATTAATTTGGGGCTGGAAAGAATCAGATATTTTAATTCTCTTATTTTATAGACAAGCAAAGGTTTAGTACTTACTCATATTTAAACAATTAGTTTATGGAAGAAAAAAATACTAGAATTCAAGTCTCTTGGCTCCTAGCCGCCTGCCTTGTCTTCTTTAGTATATATGGCTTCATTGCAATGAAAATAACTTGCCTTTGTAAAGTAATTTATACATTGAAACATGTCACATATGTGATCTTAAGTAATCTTTTCAATAACTCTCTGAGGTAATCAGGGTGATTATTTCATTTTTTAAATAAAGTAGAGAAAAAAATAAATCAGGTTACTTGTCCAAAGTATATATTTTTATATATAAATAAAACAATTTTTCTATTTATGCTTTTCAAAAGATATTATAAAAACTAATTTTGATTTGTCTTGTACATTTACATAGATTTGTAAAATGTGTGAATTAATGCATCTCTGAAGAATAGATTAAGAATCACTTATTTCACTATTTTCATGATGAATATGTATTTCCCAGAATCCCCCTAACTAGTGGCCAGTGTAGATGGTGAAAGCAGTGACTCAAGGATTATTACTGTGAAAGACTTGAAATGGGCAAGAAAAAGATTACTGAGTGTCCTTTCAGTAGAGTACTGAGTGTTATCTCACAGGCTCTCTGGCAATTGTCTAATTCTACAGAAGTGTGAACATTTGATGGTCTTTTGTCAGTCTATGCAACAGTTTTGTAGAGATGGGCATTAGCTTGTGGAAGGCTGATGATGATGCAGATGTCTCATGGCCATGTTGAAGCAAAAGAGTCCTGTTCGTTGCTACAAAGCAAATGGATTTTGTCCAGTAGAGAATATAAGTCTCATTTCAGCACATAGGTTAAATGAGGGAAAGGAATCTTGATCAATGGTGCCATCAGATGATCAAATGGGGAAGAGAAAACCAAGCTATCTTCCTAAAATATGTGGAATGAATGTTAGACAGCCAAAAGCAACCACACAAAACCGAGAATATCCAACACAACTGCCTAAAAACGTACAGCATAGCTTTGGTGCAAAAACAATATAATGAAATTAAAATACAATTGACAGGGAGAAAATATTTTCAACATACACCTTATATACACACATATACATACATATCCATAATTTATAAAGAGGCCCTTCAAATAAGAAACAAAAATCATCCACAACAACCAAAAAGTAGAAAAGGTAGCAAAGGATACAAAGAAGAAAAAATACAGAAATAAGAATCCTGTGATGGAGCACTTAATGTCACTACTAATCAGGTGGATGCAAATTAAATGACAATTTTTTTTGCCATTAGATTACAAACATTAAAAAGGATGACATCCTCGCTTTCATTGCAGCATTATTCACAATAGTCAAGGTATGAAAGCAACCTAAATGTCCATCAACAAATAAATGCATAAAGAAAATGTAACATATATATGTATATGTTACACACACATATATACACACACAATGTAAATACATATATATATATACACAAAATGGAATATGATTCTGCCTTAACAAGGAAGGGAATCCTGTTACTTGCAACAACATGAATAAACCTGGCAGGCATTATGCTAAATGAAATAAGACAAGACAAATACTGCATGGTATTACTGATATGTGGAATTAAAAAAAAAAAAAAAAGTTGAACTCAAAAACAGAGAGTTAAAAAGTTGTTGCCAGGACTGGAGAATGGGGAAAATAGGGAGATGCTGAATAAAAAGGTACAAACCTTCAGTTATAAGATGAATAAGGTCTGAGGATCTCATTATAACATAGAGGCTATATTTGTCTGTATCATATATTTGAAATTTGCTTAAATGTTCTCACCAAAAAAAAAGAGGTAAATATGTGATGTGATGGATGTGTTAATTAACTAGATGGGGGGGTCCTTTCATAGTGCATATGTATATCAAATCATCACATCATATACTTTAAATATCTTACAGTTTTATTTGTCCCTTATACCTCAATAAAGCTGGGGGAAAAAAGGATGATAGTCATGTGCAAGAGGTAGTATAAAGTGGTACATACTTTTGGGAGGGCAATTTTAGTATTCAATATGGACAAAAATATTGACATGCAGTTTTAACTTTAGACATCTATTGTGCAGTAATTCTTATGTATATGTACAAAAAATATGAACAAAAAGATATCTGTTATGGGACTGTTTATAATATCAAGAAATTGTAAAATAAAAACACATAAAACAAACTTTTGGAGTAATCTGCACCAAAGAATGCTTACCTGTTCATGAAGCTTACCAGTGTTTACCTGTGATGAAGAAAGTAGTCCAGGTAAGACAACTATGTTTTTCTCACACTCTTTTCCATTGTTTGAATTTATTACCAAAAAAATCAGGTATATATTTATGACTTTTATAATATATAAATTTAAAAAGGGGAAAATAAAACTGACTGTTCCAAGCCCAAATCTTACACAAAGAAAATTTTCAATTCTACTCATAATACTTAACCAATATGATTATTTCCATGTTTTTCCATTTTGGGGACAGAAAAGAGCAGAAAAACTCAGAAGGAGTTATTTCTTACTAAAGTGTTAGTTATGGAACTTTTTAAAAATTTTGAAGTAGGGAGACTCTTATACCCAAATTGCCATTATTCTTTAGGTTGAAAAGAGCTGGGTAACTCTCTAGGCAAGTGGCTTAAATATATAAACCTATGTTAAGAGGTGCTGTTTCTCTGCTGGAGACTCTTGTATGGGACAACTAACAAAACCAACAGCTTCCTCAAATGTTTCATTTTTAAAAATGGCTACATGGAAATGACAGGCAGTGTGATATAAGGAAAGGGGTTTTGAAAGACCTGAGTCCTTCTCCTGGCCCCATGTTCCCCTAGCTACATGACCTTATGAAATACACTTAGCCTTAGAGCCTCTGATCCTTCATCTAGGCAGTGACGTTAATAACCACTCTCCCTTCTTCACAGGGTTGTCCTTTGTACATAATGAAATTTCACATGGGAAGGCATTTTATAAACTGTATAAAAATGAAAGATGGTACCATATCGGGTCCTGTTTTTTTTTTTTTTTAAAGATCTTATTTATTTATTTTTGAGAGAGAGCAAGAGAGCACACCAGCAGGGTGGGGGGAGAGGCAGAGGGAGAAGCAGACTCCCCACTGAGCAGGGATCCCTACGTGGGACTCGATCCCAGAACGCTGGGATTATGACCTGGGCCACAGGCAGACACGTAACCGACTGAGCCACCCAAGCACCCTGGGTCCTGTTTTATATATTTTCTTCTCACCCAGTACTTTCCTCTCTTAGACCTTAATCCAACTCAAAAATAATGAACTGAGGTATATTTGTACAATGTTTGGTGTCTGCCTCAATCTCTGGGTTAGAGACTTTAGGATAGCAGAGAACACATCTTCCTTCCTTCCTTCCTTCCTTCATTCCTTCCTTCTTTCCCTCCTTCCATTCCTCCCTCCCAAATCTCTTTCCTTCCTCCCACCCTTCCTCCCTCCTTTCCTTTTCCTCCCTTCCTTCCTCCCTTCCTCCCTTCCTTCCTCCCCCCTTCCCTATTGCCTTCCTCCCTCCTTCTTCCTTTCCCTCCCTCCCTTCTTTCTTTCTCTTCCTTCTTCCGTCTTTCCTTCTGTTCTTCCCACCCATCTTCCTTCCTTCCTTCCTTCCTTCCTTCCTTCCTTCCTTCCTTCCTT
>NW_027398560.1:0-10863 GCF_003265705.2 Callorhinus ursinus | reverse complement strand
AGTATATTTGAGTGATGCAGGCTTCACAGGTTATAACTCTGCTCTGAGTCTGATTGTTCCACAGCATCTTGAGGATGGTGGTGGAGGTGAAGCAGATGTCTACAAAGGACAGGTTGTCCAAGAAGAAGTACATGGGGGTGTGGAGGTGGGAATCTGAGCTGACGGCCAGGATGATGAGCAGGTTCTCAAACACAGTGATCAGGTACATGGAGAGGAAAAGCCCAAATAGGACTGGCTGCAATTCTGGTTTCTCTGAAAATCCCAGAAGAAGAAACTCTGAAATTCCTGTATCATTTCTTGGTTCTATGTGGTCGAGGGGACTACCAGGGAACAAAAAATAACATGACTAATTTTTTTCAATAATGAACAGTATAAATGTCATTGAAATTATACAATTTCTATTTTACAATCAAATGTGAATATACAGGGGCGCCTGGGTGGCTCAGACGTTTGAGTGTCTGCCTTCGGCTCCGGTCATGATCCCAGGGTCCTGCGATCAAGTCCCGCATCGGGCTCCCTGATGAGCAGGGAGCCTGCTTCTTCCTCTCCCTCTGCCTCTCCCCTGCTCATGCTCTCTGTTCTCTCTATATCTCTGTATCTCAAATGAATAATAATTTTAAAAAAGTGAATATACGTAGTTTTTGTATGAAACTTGTCCCCTGTGGGGATGGCCCCCCTCATGCCAGCTCTGAATAGAAATGCACATCCCACACATGGCCTGTTCACTAAGGACTCCTGTGTTCTATACGTTCAATGAGAAATTCTGTCACATGTTTAAGGAATAAACTTGAGTACTGACTAACCTCCAGGCAAAGACTGTAGGTGTCCAGAAACAAGTCTGCACAGTTCAAGGATGGAGAAGATAAGCAAAGAAAGGATCAGATAGAATATCAGAAGGTGACAGGTGCTATGAAGAAAAAGGCAGTAGAAAGGAAAGAGTGCACGGAGGTGTTATTTTTTTCTGGTTGCTCAGGTACACAGGCACACATTTACACAGAGGCTCCAAGGGGGAAACAGCAGGAAACACAAGGTTATCCAGGGAAATGTGTGCCAAACAGATGGAACAAACATTGCGAAGGCTTTAAGAAAAGACTTGGGGTGGGCGCCTGTGTGGCTCAGCTGGTTAAGCGACTGCCTTCAGCTCAGGTCATAATCCTGGAGTCCCGGGATTGAGTCCCGCATTGGGCTCCCTGCTCAGCAGTGAGTCTGATTCTCCCTCTGACCCTCCCGTCTCTCATGCTCTCTCTATCTCATTCTCTCTCTCAAATAAATAAATAAAATCTTTAAAAAAATAAAATAAAATGAGCTTTTTTTAAAAAAAGAAAAGACGGGTTTTTCTAAATTAATTTTTAAAACTTGAGTGTGGTCGACACACAATGTTACATTAAATTTGGGTGTACAACACAGTGACTCAACACGTTTAAACATTGCACCGTGTGGAGCTTCCATCTGTCACCACACGATGCTATTATGATATCGCTGACTATATTCCCTAGGCTCTGCCTTTTATTCCTGTGACTCATTCATTTCTTAACTGGAAGCCTGTATCTCCCACTCCCCTTCAGCATTCTGCTTTTTCGTTTGTTCGTTTATTGTTTTAAAAAAAACAAGGCTTAAGCTACGAGGAGGCAAGATAGTGGAAGAGTAGGGGACCTCGTTTCATCTGGTCCCTTGAATTTACCTAGATAAGTATCAAATCATTCTGAACACCCATGAATTCAACCTAAGATGTGAGAAAAGAATATGTGGAACTCTACGAGCAGAAAAGCGACCACTTTCTGCAAGGTAGGAGGTACGGAGAAGTGAATCTGAGGGGAGATATCAGAAGATAAACAGTGGGGGAAGGGAGCCTCTCTAAGCCAGCTACCAGAAAGTGATACAGCCCTAGAGGGCCAAATCGGAACCCTTAGGAAGCTGCTCCAGTGAGAGACGTCCCTGCCTGAAAGGTGCTCAGGTAGAAATGGGCAGAATTCTAAGTGGGACTGTGTGGTCTCAGGATTCCCAGAGTCACAGAATTAGTGGGGGAGCCTGAGCTGGTACAGTTCCCAAGCATTAGAGTGGGGAAACTGGTTACAGTCAGCAAGCCCAGGAGGGGTCTCAGCTGGGTTTGTCATAACCTGTGAGCTGGGGCCAACTGGGAGACTGCTCTCCACCTCCGGACCCTGCAGAGGACTGGCATGTGGGGACCCTCTACCAATCCCAGGGAGGGGTGGGACGGTGATGAACATGGAGGCAAAACTTCTCACCAAGATACTAGTCAATAGGATCCAACAGAACATTAAAAGGATTATTCACCAAGACCAGCTGGAATTTATTCCTGGACTGCAAGGGTGGTTCAACATCGGCAAATTATTCAGTGCCACACCACATTAATAAAAGAAAGGCCAGGAATCATACGATCCTCTCAACTGATGCAGAAAAAGCATTTGACAAAATACAACATCTTTTCTTGATTAAATCTCTCCAAATGTAGGTTAGAGGTAACATACCTCAATATCATAAAAGCCATCTATGAAAAGACCACAGTGAATATCAGTCTCAGTGGGGAAAAACTGAGAGCTTTTCCCCTAAAGACAGGAAGACAACAGGGATGCCCACTCTCACCACTATTGTTCACATTACTAGAAGTCCTAACCCCAGCAATCGAAGAAATAAAAGGTATCTGAACTAGCAAAGAAGTCAAAGTCTCACTCTTTGCAGATGACATGATACTTTATGTGGAAAACCCAAAAGACTCCACCCCCAAATTGCGAGAACTCATACAGCAACTCAGTAACATGGCAGGATACAAAATTAGTACACAGAAATCAGTTGCTTTTCTATACACTAAGAATGAAATTGAAGAAAGGGAAATTAAGATATCGATCTAATTTACAATTGCACTAAAAACGATAAGATACCTAGGAATAAACCTAACCTAAGAGGTAAATGATCTATACTGTAGAAAGTACAGAACACTCATGAAAGAAATTGAGAAAGACACAAAGAGATGGAAAAACATTCCATGCTCATGGATTGGAAGAATAAATATTGTTAAAATGGTCATGCTACCCAGAGCAATCTACACATTCAATGCCATCCTTATCAAAATACCATCAACATTTTTCATGGAGCTGGAACAAACAATCCAAAAATTTGTATCGAAAAAGAAAGACCCTGAATCACCAGGGGAATGTTGAAAAAGAAAACCAAACCTGCAGGCATCACAATGCCTGACTTCAAGCTCTATTAGAAAGCTGTGATCATCAAGACAGCATGGTACTGGCACAAAAACAGACACATAGGTCAATGGAACAGAAGAGACAGCCCAGAAATGGACCCTCAACTCTATGGTCAACTCATCTTTGACAAAGCAGGAAAGAATGTCCAATGGAAAAAAGTCTCTTCAACAAATGGTGTTGGGAAAATTGGACAGCCACATGCAGAAGAATGAAACTGGACCATTTCCTTATACCACACACAAAAATAAACTCAAAACGGTTGAAAGACCTAAATGTGAGACAGGAGTCCATCAAAATCCTAGAGGAGAACACAGGCAGCCACCTCTTCGACCTCAGCTGCAGCAACTTCTTCCTAGAAACACTGCCAAAGGCTGGGAAGCAAGGGCAAAAGGAACTATTGAGACTTCATCAAGATAGAAATCTTTTGCACAGCCAAAGAAACAGTCAACAAAACCAAAAGACAACTGACAGAATGGGAGAAGATATCTGCAAATGACATATCAGATAAAGGGCTAGTATCCCAAATCTATAAAGAACTTCTTAAACTCAACACCCAAAGAACAAATGATCCAATCAAGAAATGGGCAGAAGACATGAACAGACATTTCTCTAAAGAAGACATACAAATGGCCAACAGACACATAAAAAATGCTCAACATCACTTTTCATCAGGGAAATATAAATCAAAACATAATTGCGATACCACCTTACACCAGTTAGAATGGCTAAAATTAACAAGACAGGGAACCACAAACATTGGCGAGGATATGGAGAAAAGGGAACCCTCTTACACTGTTGGTGGGAATGCAAGCTGGTACAGCCACTCTGGAAAAACAGTATGGAGGTTCCTTAAGAAGTTAAAAATAGAGCTACCCTATGACCCAGTAATTGCACTGCTTGGTATTTATCACAGCAATACAAATATAGTGAAATGAAGGGGCACATGCACCCCAATGTTCGTAGCAGCAAAGTCCAGAATAGCCAATCTGTGGAAAGAGCCGTGATGTCCATTCATACCTACCATTTACATCCACGTGGATGGAACTGGAGGGAAATAAGCTAAGTGAAAAATGTCAACCAGAGAAAGACAATTATCATATGGTTTCACTTATGTGGAATATAAGAAATAGTGCAGAGGATTATAAAGAAAGGGAGGGAAAACTGAATGGGAAGAAGTCAGAGAGGGAGACAAACCATGAGAGACTCTTTAATCTGGGAAACTAACTGAAGGTTTCTGAAGGAGAGCTGGGTGGGGGAAAGGAGTAACTGGGTGATGTGCATTAAGGAGGGCACGTGATGTGATGAGCATTGGGTTGTATATGCACCTGATGAATTTGCGAACACTACATCTGAACTACTGATGTACTATATTTTGGCTAATTGAATTTATATAAAAAGAAAAACCAAAAAATCAAAAAAATAAAAGATCAAGGAGGCTCAAAAGAAAGCCAGTGCGTAGAGGGGAATGATCAAGTGAGAGAGTGATGAGAAGTGGTGGCTGAGAACGCCGAAGAATGGGGTGGCCTCCCTGGTAGTGATGAAACTTCATTACACAAGGAACTCCCTCCTTCACATGGTTTACCTCAAACAGGATCAATTTTGTTTCCATGGAATTATTGCATGGAAATGGTCTCCCTTCTTATTTTCATATATTAGGTAATAATCTGGCACCGGTATTTTAAGGGTCACATATAAGGGCAATGGGTTCCAGAACCCCTGCCTTGAGAAATTCTGATGTTACCCACACAAGGACACATACACACACACACACTATGGCCTCCTGGGACCATGGCACTACCAGGATGTTCTCAACCCCAACCACAATAACTAGGCAAACAATAATATGAGGTAAGCTGACAACATCGCATTGTCTTTCCCCTAAAAATGTAAAACTTCATCCAAATTCCAATAGTTAAGTCTCCAATGAGCATGTGATCATGAGTCTCCAATTTAATATGTTTATTTTGTATCCAGTATTTAAAGAAACGTAAAAAAATCATTCCCAAAATTTTGAGGAAGAAATGTGGGGAGAAAGATCTAATAAGCTCAGGGGGCCCCTAGAAATGGTGAGGAGCAGTAAATGTCCTGGTTCTGGCAATATTCCAACCCCAGTTAAAGCACCTTGATGCCCAGACTAATAAAGAAGCAAAGGAAAATTTATCCAAAAGAAAAAAGTAGGGATGTCTTTACGGTTATCAAGACATCTTACTGATTGAACGTTGCACCAGAATAACAAGCAAAGGGAAGACACCCACAATTCACAAAGGAACTACACACAGTACAACAGAAGTGGGGGATTTTAAAAGATGATTTGCTAAAAGAACTTTTCTAAATGACATAAAATGCAAAACTTCTAATTAGAAACTCAGGTTTTGAATTTTGGATCTACTCATATTTCCTATTTGAACTTGGAGCACAACCAGACTGTTCCAAATGTTAATATCCTCCCCTAACTAGTAGGGCTAGAGATGTCCAACCTCCTCAGGTGGTTGACAGTTTTAGTGAATATATGGAAAGAGCTTAACATAGGCCCTCCTGTTGATAACGAGTGCTGATCATTGGTGATGAGATTTGGCTGAGTTTTCTCGGATTGCTTCCCCACCTCTGGGTCCCCAATTCCACAGCCTTCTTTCAGCTCCTTGTTGGCTCTCCACCTACCACAGGGTGGCGCCCTCTAGCGAGTATTCACATTTATCCAGAGAGATCTTTCTCTATTGCAGTTAAGTTACTGTCCAACTCCGCACCTTAACACCTTCCTGGTGACTCCCTGCTGGAGACTGAACCCCAAATTCTGTAGCTCCCAACACTTGGCTTGCCTCCCCTGACTGACTCTCCAGCTTCCCACTCACACTGTCTTGCCCACATCGATGTCACAAACACTGAACTTGAGTTGTAGCTTCACCTGAAGCCCCAATCTCCAAGGCTCAGAGCCTCCATACACAGCTGCCCTCTGCTTGGAGTCACTCACTGGTCTGTTTAGGATCATTCACCTCCTCTCCATCTTCACGATCCCATCTCCTCTTTCAGACTCCAAGGACTCATCTCCTTCACTAACCTGTTTTTGTTTTGCTGGGCTTTTGTAACATTCCCTCAAAAAAAGGACAATTTCTCTTGCAATAATTTAGATGTAGGGGTTATCAGGGTGTAATTTTTATTTAATTCTATGTCCTTTTTCCCGCTAGAATGTGAGCGCATGGGGAATGTTATAAATACCCCTGCCCTTTACCCCCAGACACAGTTTGGATAGGAACAGTAGGAATAAATACATATTGCATAAAGGAATGAGAGAATCTGTGCTCACAGAAGTTGCCAGTGATGAGAGAGAGAACAGAAGTAGGGAGTTACTAGCAACAGGAATGGAGGATGTGGGAGAGGAATATTTTCCATATTCTGAGCTTTGGACCATTTGTGGGTCAGGTTGTGGTTTGTAAGAATAAAATAGAATAGAATAAATAAGGCACAATAGGAAATATTAGAATGCATCCTACGTAGTCAGGGTGCATAGCAAATCATTTTCGTGTAAGTTCAACAGACATTTCTTTTTTTTACATATAAATAAATTGACTAGAAATGAATGAGCTCACCCACCAACAAACACAATGGTCTCTTGGCCCTGGGCTCAGCTGGTTAGGCTTCCAGGTGACCTCAGGTAAAAGCTCTCAGCTTTCATTCCCTCTGAACCTTTCCTGAAATACCTGCTGAGCTCTGAGACTCACCGGGATGCGGTCTCTGAGAGGAAGGTCTCCATGTGGGGGTCCGAACTCCTTCCTGGATGTTTCATGGTGGAGACTGAAGCTCTGTTCCCAGACAGGATGGTAAGAAGTACTGAAGCATGGGTCCCACAGTCAGAATTAGGAATTCAAAAGCAAAAACCATGTCTCCTCCAGCTTGAAACGGTTGAACGTGCTCAGAGCCTACAGCAGAGGAGATAATTATAGCTCCTTATGTTTGCTGTATCTGTTCCCTATACCTGCTCATTCGACACATTTCCCATTATTACTCCAACCCCTGAGTACATCACCCCATGGGAACTTATCTGGACTGAATGAAATTCTTCCCTGTAGATTCTCTGTTCCCAAGAGACCAGATAAAATTCAGGTGAATCCACTGTTTATTACTCCTCCCTGAACTCTCCTGGCTTCCAGAACTCTAACACTGAAACTTTCCACAGGCCTGAGTGAATGTTTTTTTCCAAAACTAAGACGGAGGAACCTGCTTTGACCATATTCTTTGGGTCTCCAAAACATTGACTTGTGGTGGGAGCACAACTCCTGATAGCTCCAGAAAATTGTTCTTCCTACTCCAACAAGTAAAAGTCTGTTCCTTTGCTATAAAACCACGGGTACAACAATCCTTGGATTCATAATTCTTTTCACAAATCAATTAGGAACTTTGTATGTTTCATACAGGTTAAAAGTTGATATTTAGTCTTTAACTTTTAAAACATTTGATATTATAAGAAATCTACTTGGACCATTTAAGGTATCATGGGCTGAACTCAGACTCTTATATGAATTATCTCATTTATTTTGTGCAAAAGCCATTCTATGAGGAACATAAAGTGATGAGCCTCATTCCACATTTGCAGAAATGTACTTGGAAGGGTCGAGTGATCAACCCAGAATTATGATCTGGGTCAATATAATGTACTTTGATTGGAATGCAACCAGATAGGCCAAGGGTTCTCAACCAGGGATGATTTTTGCCTCCAGAGGACACTTGAAATTATCTGGAGAAATTTTTGACTGTCATAGTTTTGGAACTGCTACTTTTAGGGTGGCTGAGACAGTCTGCATTTGTATCTAGCTCCCATTCATCTTGGTGTGTAGACACATTTGAGGTCAAGGCTGTGGTCCAGTGTCAGGGTTAGTTGTGTTCTTCTTCTCCCAGAATACCCCATCCAACTCAGGTCTGACTTTTGGTGCTCAAACAAGTTAACAAGTGTCTCTTTTCCCTCGTGACAGAAATTGAACATGTAAAGTCTTTGTTTCCTGTCCATAAAGTGGAGAAATTCCATCTAAGGATTTGGTCAGAGAACTTAGTAATATTTTAGAGCTCACAGAAAATTCCCTGGCACAGAGCGGGTGCTCCATCCACGAAGACAATTGTGACCATTTAAGTTCCACATTTCCTAAGCTCATGATGACACCATAAAAGGTCTGTTAGGATAGGAAGTGAGTCCAGGATTACTCTGCCTCTGGGACAGTTTTCTGGGTGGGTTGGGAATGAAGTGGGTGTCATTGGCAGCATCCTGAAAAACTGGGCGCTCATCCCACACTCTCACATTCATTCCTGGGAGAAGTCCCCAAGATTCTCCTGAACATCCAGACTCACAGCAAAGCCATAACATATGAAGGATGCCTCAGCCAGACATTTGATATTAATGTAAATGTTGGATATTCATCCTTTCTGATGGCTGAGTAATATTCCATTGTATATATGGACCACATCTTCTTTATCCATTCATCTGTTGAAGGGCATCTGGGCTCTTTCCACAGTTTGGCTATTGCGGACATTGCTGCTATGAACATTGGGGTGCATATGGCCCTTCTTTTCAGTACATCGCTGTCTTTGTGGTAAATACCCAGGAGTGCAATTGCGGGGTCATAGGCTAGCCCTATTGTTTTAAGAAATCCAAACCATTACCGAAGATTACCAAGAAAATACCAGGGTGTAATACCAAGAAAATCCATCAAGTGTAAATGACTGGTTATAAAGTGGAAAGGGGAACCCAAGATATAATCTGAAGGAAAAGAGAGAAGACAAGGAAGACCCAAGGAGAGAACTGCTTTAAAATATGTACACCTGGGGAAAAAATAAAAATATTGGATGAAGGAAGCCGGGATCTCTGGGTCTCCATATTGTGGGCCCAGCTACTCAGGAGAGTCCTGTAATGGGCCTGACAATGAGAGGCACCACCCTGCCAAGGAGCCTGCTCAGGGCCCCCTTCATGTCCCTGTTCCTCAAACTGTAGATGAAGGGATTCAGCATGGGGGTGAAAATGATGTTGTACATCACCGAGGCCACCAGACTCGTCCTAGTGGATGAAGTTGCTGCAGAACTGAGGTCGACCCCAAGGCCTGTGCCGTAGAACAAGGAGACCCACATGTGGAAAAGGCTTTGTACTTGCCCGCAACTGAGGAAATGCTGGGTATGGAAGAATCAATTTGATAGTAAGAAGAAAGTATTCCATGGAAAGGAATCATGGCTAGACGCCCAATTGCAGAATACACCACTATGTTATTTGATGAGGGTGTAAGAACAAGACAGCTTCAGGTCTTTGAGAAGATCACCAAAAAAAAGTGTGGGATTTCCATGTTTGTGCAGAAGGACAGCCTCAAAAGGGTTAAGGTCTCAAGCAGGGAGCCCATGACACTGATTCACCAGGACTCCAAAGTCAGCAGCCCACAGAGCTGGAGGTTCATGATGATCAAGTAGTACAGGGGTTGACCGATGGCCACAAAGTGATCATAGGCTTTAAATTGTCCAGGCATCCAAACACAATAAAAAAGAAATATCTGGGGTGCCTGGGTGACGGAGTTGGTTAAGCGACTGCCTTCGGCTTGGGTCATGATCTTGGAGTTCCGGGATCGAGTACCACATCGGGCTCCCTGCTCGGCGGAGAGTCTGTTTCTCCCTCTCACCCTCTTCCCTCTCAAGCTCTCTGTCTCTCATTCTCTCTCTCAAATAAATAAATAAAATCTTTAAAAACAAAAATCTGGCTGAGGCATCCTTCATATATTATGGCTTTGCTGTGAGTCTGGATGTTCAGCAAAATCTTAGGGATGGTGGTAGAGGTGAAACAGATGTCTACAAAGGACAGGTTGGAGAGAAAGAAGTACATGGGAGTATGGAGGTGGGAGTCAGAGCTGATGGCAAGAATGATGAGCAAGAAATGACCATGTTGCTCCCTTAAAAAACATCAATTTATTTTCTGATAGTTCTGGAAGTCAGAAGACTGAAATAGGTCCCCCTGAGCTAACATCACACTGTCTGCAGAGAAGAGTTCATGTGGAGGTCTGGGGAGAATAGGTTTTCTTGCCTATTTCAGCTTTAGGGCCACCTGTACTCTCTGGTTTATGTCCCTTCCCTTTACCATCAAAGTCAACAAAATAGCATCTCGAAATCTCTCTCTGACTCCAAGATTTCTGCCTCCCTCTTCCACCACTGCAGGACTCTTGTCATCTATTGAGCCCAGCTGGATAATCAGAATAACTTTATCCTGGGCCAGCTGACTAGCAATGTTAATCCCATTTGCAACCTAAATTTTCCCTTGCCATGACACAAGACATATCCAAAACTTCTGTAGTTTAAGATGTGGAAATATTCGGGGGAAATTATTCTGCCGACTGAAGTGTTTTTCCGAGGTATATTTAATGTCAACTCAGGGGCCCTTCTTTGGAGAATCAAACACAATTGCTCTCAACTCTAGGGTGAGTACTGAGTCTTTTCTCTCCAAACCACACAGGAAGAGGATCACATGGCTTATTTACTAAAATCACCTTAAAGCTGTAAATGGTAAAGTAAACCATCAACTAAAGAAATTCAGTATCATCTCAAAGTTAAGGTAAAGTCAAGGAGGTTAGAACTCTGGAAGGCAGGTAAATTCATGAGAAAGAGGATTAAAAAAAAATGGATTCAC
>NW_027398559.1:2487-10866 GCF_003265705.2 Callorhinus ursinus | reverse complement strand
ACAATACATTAACAAAAGAAAGAACAAGAATCATATGATCCTCTCAACAGATGCAGAAAAGCATTTGACAAAGTACAGCATCCTTTCTTGATCAAAACTCTTCAGAGTATAGGGATAGAGGGTACATACCTCAATATCATAAAAGCCATCTATGAAAAACCTACAGCAAATATCATTCTCAAAGGGGAAAAGCTGAGAGCTTTTCCCCTAAGGTCAGGAATGTGGCAGGGATGTCCACTCTCACCACTGCTATTCAACATAGTATTAGATGTCCTAGCCACAGCAATCAGACAACAAAAAGAAATCAAAGGCATCCAAATTGGCAAAGAAGAAGTCAAACTCCCACTCTTTGCAGATGATATGATACCGTATGTGGAAAACCCAAAAGACTCCACCCCAAAACTGCTAGAATTCATACAGGAATTCAGTAAAGTAGCAGGATATAAAATCAACGCACAGAAATCAGTGGCATTCCTATACACCACCACCAAGACAGAAGAGAGACAAATCAAGGAGTCGATCCCATTTACAATTGCACCCAAAACCGTAAGATACCTAGGAATAAATTTAACCAAAGAGGCAAAGGATCTGTACTCAGAAAACTATAAAATACTCATGAAAGAAATTGAAGAAGACACAAAGAAATGGAAAAAGATTCCATGCTCATGGATTGGAAGAACATTGTGAAGATGTCAGTGCTACCTAGAGCAATCTACACATTCAATGCAATCCCCATCAAAATACCATCCACCTTTTTCAAAGAAATGGAACCAGAAGAGACCCCGAATAGCCAGAGGAATATTGAAAAAGAAAAGCAAAGCTGGCGGCATCACAATTCCAGACTTCCAGCTCTATTACCAAGCTGTCATCATCAAGACAGTATGGTACTGGCACAAAAACAGACACATAGATCAATGGAACAGAAGAGAGAGCCCAGAAATGGACCCTCAACTCTATGGTCAACTCCTCTTTGACAAAGCAGGAAAGAATGTCCAATGGAAAAAAGACAGTCTCTTCAACAAATGGTGCTGGGAAAATTGGACAGCCACACGCAGAAGAATGAAACTGGACCATCTCCTTACACCACACACAAAAACAGACTCCAAATGGTTGAAAGACCTAAACGTGAGACGGGAGTCCATCAAAATCCTAAAGGAGAACACAGGCAGCAACCTCTTCGACCTCAGCTGCAGCAACTTCTTCCTAGAAACATCGCCAAAGGCAAGGGAAGCAAGGGCAAAAATGAACTACTGGGATTTCATCAAGATAAAAAGCTTTTGCACAGCAAAAGAAACAGTCCACAAAACCAAAAGACAAGCGACAGAATGGGAGAAGATATTTGCAAATGACATATCAGATAAAGGGGTAGTATCCAAAATCTATAAAGAACTTATGAAACTCAACACCCAAAGAACAAATAATCCAATCAAGAAGTGGCCGAAGACATGAACAGACATTTTTCCAAAGAAGACATCCAAATGGCCAACAGGCACATGAAAAAGTGCTCAACATCGCTTGGCATCAGGGAAATCCAAATCGAAACCTCAATGAGATACCACCTCACACCTGTCAGAATGGCTAAAATTAACAAGTCAGGAAACGACAGATGTTGGCGGGGATGCGGAGAAAGGGGAACCCTCCCACACTGTTGGTGGGAATGCAAGCTGGTGCAACCACTCTGGAAAACAGTATGGAGGTTCCTCAAACAGTTGAAAATAGAGCTACCATACGATCCAGCAATTGCACTACTGGGTATTTACCACAAAGATAAAAATGTAGGGACCAGAAGGGGTCCGTGCACCCCAATGTTTATAGCAGCAATGTCCACAATAGCCAAGCTGTGGAAAGAGCCAAGATGTCCATCGACAGATGAATGGATGAAGAAGAGGTGGTATATATACACAATGGAATATTATGCAGCCATCAAAAGGAATGAGATCTTGCCATTTGCAACGACGTGGATAGAACTGGAGGGTGTTATGCTGAGCGAAATAAGTCAATCAGAGAAAGACATGTATGATATGACCTCACTGATATGAGGAATTCTTAATCTCAGGAAACAAACTGAGGATTGCTAGAGTGGTGGGGGGTGGGAGGGATGGGGTGGCTGGGTGATAGACATTGGGTAGGGTATGTGCTATGGTGAGCGCTGTGAATTGTGCAAGACTGTTGAATCACAGATCTGTACTTCTGAAACAAATAATGCAACATATGTTAAGAAAA
The DNA here is from genome assembly GCF_003265705.2 of Callorhinus ursinus. NCBI lineage: Eukaryota > Metazoa > Chordata > Mammalia > Carnivora > Otariidae > Callorhinus > Callorhinus ursinus. The sequence goes on along the minus strand of NW_027398559.1, from coordinate 8,643 downwards.
AAGAAAAAGAAGAAGATAGCAGGAGGGGAAGAATGAAGGGGAGTAAGTCGGAGGGGGAGACAAACCATGAGAGACGATGGACTCTGAAAAACAAACTGAGGGTTCTAGAGGGGAGGAGGGTGGGGGGATGGGTTAGCCTGGTGATGGGTATTAAAGAGGGCACATTCTGCGTGGAGCACTGGGTGTTATGCACAAACAATGAATCATGGAACACTACATCAAAAACTAATGATGTAATGTATGGTGATTAACATAACAATAAAAAATTTTAAAAAAAAGGAAAGGAAAGCCCAAGCCCAGATGACTTCACTAGTGAATCTCACCAAGCATTTAAAGAATTTAAAGACTCAATACCAGATCTTCACAAACTCTAAGAAAAAAAAAGAGAGAGAGAAAGGAATATGCCAGCTCATTCTATGAGCCCAAAATTACTGGATATCAAAACCAAAAACATTACAAGAAAACTACAGGCCAATATCTCTTATGAATACAGACACCAAAATCCTTAACAAAATACTAGCAAATCAAATCTAACATATAAAAGGATTATAGACCATGACCAAGTAGGATAAATCCCATGAATGCAAGGTGAAACATCTAAAAATCAGTTAGTGTAGTACCATTTCAATAGCATGAAAGACAAAAAACACATGATCATCTCAACAGATGGAGAAAAAGAATTTGACCAAATCCAACACCTGTTGATAAAGACACTCAACAATTAAGAACAGAAGGGAAGGGGTGCCTGGGTGGCTCAGTCGATTAAGCATCTGACTTTTGGTTTCAGCTCCAGGCTCCAGTCATGATCTCAGGGTCATGAGATGGGCGCTCTGCTTCAGATTCTGTGCTCAGCGGGGAGTCTGCTTGAGACTCTCGCTCTCCCTCTCCCTCTGCCCCTCCCATCTCTCACACGTGCTCTCTCTAAAATAAAGAAATCTTTAAAAAAAAAAAACACAAAAGAAAAGAAGGGAACTTCCTCAATTTGATAAAGTCCATTTATGAAAACACACTGCTAACATCAAACTTAATGGTAAAAACTGAATGTTTTCCCTCCATGATCAAGAGGATATCTGTTCTTCCACTTCTGTTTAACACTGAATGGAGATTCTAGCCAGGGCATTTAGGCAATAAAAAGAAACAAAAGGTATCCAGATTGGGAAGGAAAATGTAAAACTCTCCCTCCTATACCATATATATAAAATTCAAAGGAATCACCTACCAAAAAATACTATTAAAGTTCAGCAAGGTTGCAATATAGCAGATAAATATAAAAAGATGAACTGTATTTCTACACACTAGCAATGAATATGAAAATAAAACAATTCCACTTATAATAGCATAAAAAATACAAATAAATTGAACAAAAAAAGTACAAGACTTCTGTAAACTACAAAACATTATTTGAGAGATTTTTAAAGGACTTAAATAAATGGAAGGACATCCCACATTCATAGAACAGTACACTTAATGTTAAGATGGCAGTACTTCCAAACTGATCAACAGATTCAATATAATTTCAAATTATATCCCACCTGGCTTTGAAGAAATTGAGATCCTAAAATTCATATGGAAAGTCAACTGGCACAGAATAGCCAAAATGTCTTTAAAAAGAACAATGTTGGAGGGGTGCCTGGGTGGCACAGTCAGTTAAGCATCTGACTCTTGGTTTTGGTTCAGGTCATGATATGGTCGTAAGATCCAGCCTCACATCAGGCTCTGTGCTCAGTGGGGAGTTTGCTTGAGATTCTCTCTCTCTGCCCCCCCACGCCCCCCACTCCCTAAGATAAATAAATCTTTTTAAAAAATTAAAATTTAAAAAAGGTGGCACCTGGGTAGCTCAGCCAGTTAAGTGCCTGCCTTCGAGGCCCACATCGGGTTCCCTGAACAGTTTTGCTTCTCCCTCTCCCACTACCCCGCTTGTGTTCCCACTCTCACTGTATCTCTGTCAAATAAAATCTTTCTTTAAAAAAAAGTCTACATGAATATTCATAGCATTAATCATAAGCCTAAAACTAGAAATAACCCAAATACCTATCAACTGACAAATGAATCAACAAAATGTGGCCTATCCACACAATATTATCCAGCCATAAATAGGAATGAAGTATTCATACATGCAAACACGTGGATGAACCTTGAAAGCATTACACTAAGTGAAAGGATACAAACACAAGAAGTCACACAGCATATGATTCTACTGATATGAAATGTCCAGATAAAGCAAAATAGAGACAGAAAGTAGATTAATGGTTTTCTAGGAGTGAACAGGGAGACCTAATGGTTATAGGGTTTATTTGGGGGAATGAAAATATTCTAAAATTGACTGTGAGGATGGCTGCACAATTTTGTGACTATACTAAAAACCAACAAATTGTAACTATTACATGGGTGAATTGTATGGTCTGTGAATTCTCTCTCAATAAAGCTGCTATATTTAAAACCAACAAACACAGATTTCCTGAAGGCTTCGAGCAGCGGCTTCATGGGCCGAGCGTGAACCCTGCCTATGTGGGTGCTCATCAGCCCCACCACTGACCAGCTGGTGTGGGGGCCACAGTACTGAACCCTCCCCATGGGGCTCAGGGCTTTCAAAACAGAACAGCAACTCTTTCCCACAGTGGCTGTAAACTTTAAATGAAGAAACCCTGGTAAAGCTCTGAGCCCAAGGACAAGGCCAGAGCCCAGCATGCCCTGTCAGAGTCGCAGCATCCCGGGACTGGCTGGCGTGTCTCAGCTCTGGAGCCAAACCCGCAAGGGAGAGCAGAGATAAGAGCAAATCAGACAGCAGACAAGGGAACAGAATGCCTTCCAGAAGCCAAATTACCTGCTGGCTTTGATCCTTTTTTTCACTCAGGTCTCTAGAAGCAACAGCTTCATTTCCCTTTTTAGTGACTTCTTCTATTCGCTCCTCACACTGCTCCTTCAGCTCTTTCATCTGACTGATGCACTGGCTCCTTTGGTGAAAGAAAGCGAAAGGAAAGACAAATATTTAGGGATGTGTCTATTCAGCAAGGATTTCCTGCCATGACCGTGGCATCCACCATGTCAGTAAGACATAGCTCATCTTGTTCCTGGTTCCGGCTCTTGATATCAAGAGGGCACATAAGGCATGTGGGTTTCAGTTACTAAATGGCAAGAAAACTGGAGTTTGCTGAAACTTACTACAAATTTGTCACACTGTTCTAAAACAGCTGAACTTTAGTGGTTAGAAAAAATAATTTTTAGGGACACCTGGGTGACTCAGTTAGTTAAGCATCTGCCTTCGGCTCAGGTTGAGATCGAGCCCCGTCGGGCTCTCTGCTCATCGGCGAGTCTGCTTCTCCCTCTCACTTTCCCTCTCTGCTCTCTCTCCCTCCCCCTCTCAAATAAATAAAACCTTTAAAAAACTTTTTAAAAATACAATCTGTGGCAAAATAAATATATATATGATCTTGTCCCCAGCTATTAGCACAGAGCTCCTAAAGCCCTTGGAATTTCCGGAGTAATGGATGGGTCTTCTGTCAGTCAAAGGAACCCTCTGGACCACACCTGAGTTTACGCTAATGTGCTGGCTTACACAGCCTTAGGATGGGCTGGTGGCCAGAGGAACCACCCCCATAATTACAGGGTTGGAACTTTCAGCCCTACCGCCACCTAAACTCCAGGAATGGGGAAAGTAGAGATGGAATTTATGTAGTAAAACCTCAGACAAAATCTCTGGGTGATGAGGCTTGGCAAGCTTCTCAGTTGGTTAACATCAATGTACTAGAAAGGTGGCACCCCAACTCCACCAGGAAAGGAGCTGTCTCCCCTACAACTGCCCCACAACCAAGACTCTCCCATATAGCTGTTCCTGAGATACAGCCCTTATAATAAAACTGTAGTCATGAGTACAGCACTTGGCAGAGTTCTATGAGTCATCCTACAGAATTACCAACCCTGAGGGGTTCAGGAGGCACTGAACTTGTAGCGAGGAGGCAGAGTACAGGTACCTTGGGGACACCTGGAATTTGTGGGTATCATCTGAAGAGGGGAGAGTCGTGGGACTGAAAAATGCAATAACCAAAATTAAAGAACTTAAAGAATGAGTGCAAATAGCAGAATGGAGGCAAGAATCTTTGAAATGGAAGACAGAACAATAGACATTACCTAATCAAAGGAACAGAGAGAAAACAGACTGGGGTAAAAAAAAGAAAAACAAACCAACCTGCATGGGGGATCTGCACGACTATGACAGAGATCTAACATGCCTGTCCTCAGAATCCAGGAAGGAGAAGAAGACTTTCCCAGCAGGGCCCACATAACTAGCCACCTTTACAACCATGCCCCAAATATTCCTCCTCTTCACTCATCTCGGGGACCACAGGATAACAGTCTGCCTCGCCCAGATGGCTCCAAGCTCCTCATGTCCTCCTTCTTTCCAGCACAAGTCCTAGCCTCCCTTCTCTACTCCCCAGTTGGTAGGATTCCATTCTAAATGACCTTCCCTAAGAAGTCTTTTTTTGGGTAATAGATAAGGATTCATGAAAATGACTGTTTAAGAACAGTATCGAAAGGCACTTTCAAAAAGTGGGTAAGTTAGCATATCAGGTTTGGCTGGGTGAAACAGAAAGGGCAAGTGATAGCAATCTGCTTCTTCCACAAATCAAAGTCTGATGTAGGTTGCCCAGCGCCAGGATGGCAGCTCTGAGTCATCAGGGATAGAGACTTCTCTTTCTGTTTCATGATCCTGGCACTGGTTTCTAGCCTCATGATCCAAGATGGCTACAGTGGCCCAGCCATCTTGCATGAGTCCCAGGCAGCAGGAAGGAACAAGGGGGAAAGGTAAAGGAGAGGGGTTACAGTGGACCGTCCTCACTTTCAGAAGCCTTCCTACAGTCCTACACTACCATTTCCTTTCCCCACTAGCCAGAAATTAGTCACAAGGCCATACTTAACTGCAAGGAGGGTTTGGAAATCCAGGAATTACACTGGGGGAGAAAATAATGGATCTGGATAAGCAATGGCCAGTCTTTGCCACAGGCAGTTTTAAAAATATTTTGAGGGGGGCAGAGCAAGATGGCGGAGGAGTAGGAGACCTGGATTTCGTCTGGTCTCAGGAATTCAGCTGAACAGGGATCAAACCATTCTGAACACCTACGAATTCAACAGGAGATCGAAAATAAGAAGAATAACAACACTCTGAACAGAAAAGTGACCACTTTCTGGAAGGTAGGACGTGCGGAGAAGTGAATCGGAGGCGATATTCGGGAGGATAGACGGCGGGGGAGGGGGCCACCGTCGGCCGCTTCTGGCAAGTGCTAGAGCCGCGGAGCACAAAATCAGAACTTTTAGAAGTCAGCTCCGCGGAGGGACGTCGCTCCAGTGGCTAAGCAGGAGGTGGAACCCTCGCAGGACAGTGTGGTCTCAGGACCCTCGGGGTCACAGAAAGACCGGGGTGCCTGAGTGCGGCAGAGCTCCCAGGTATCGGAGCGGGGAAGCCGGCTGCAGAGACGGAGCCGAGGCGCGGGCTCTCAGCTCGGGGTTGCCATAAACTGTGATCCGCGGCCCAGTCGGGCCACTACTCCTCCAGCAGGGACCCAACAAGCGGCAGATCTGGGGAGACTCCCCTTCCTTCCCGGGAGGAGCGGCGCGGGAGTGCACCGCAGGGATCTGCTGGGTTTGGAGACTCCACACGGGGTCGGGTGCCAGATAGAAACGGTCGGTCACAGGCCGGGTGAGCACGGAGTGCGGCCGGAGACCGGGGAGACGGGAGTGACTGCTTTTCTCTGGGGGCGCACTGAGGAGCGGGGCTCCGAGTTCTCACCTCCACCGGGCAGAGATTGGGAGGCCACCATTTTCACCCTGGTCCTCCAAAGCTGTACCGAGAGCTTGCAGGGAACAAAAGCTCCTGAGAGCAAACCGGAGCAGCTTGCTTAGCCCAGACTCACAAGGGCGGGGCAATTCCGCCTCCGGCAACAGGCCCCTCCCCCAGAAGATCAGCAAGAACAGCCAGCAAGCCAAGACCAAGTTTACCGATCAAGGAGAACAGCAGAACTCCAGCGCTAGGGGAATACTGCACATAGAATTCATGGCTTTTTTACCATAATTCATTAGTTTTTCAACGTTAATTTTTTTAACTTTTTTTGAATTTTTCTTTTTCCCTTTTTCAAACATCTTATCAATCCCTTTTTAAAA
>NW_027398559.1:0-2387 GCF_003265705.2 Callorhinus ursinus | reverse complement strand
TTATCAATCCCTTTTTAAAAAAAAAACATTTTTTATTTTTCATTTTTAGAGTCATATTTTTATCCCTTCATAGTAGTTACCCTTATTTTTGGCATATATATATAAGTTGTTCTCTCTTTAAAATTTTGAGATACAATTTCTTCTAACAGATCAAAATATACCCTAAATCACTAGCGTATGGCTTTGTTCTATTCTGCCTGATCACATTCTCTCCCTTTTTTTTTCTTTTTAAATCCTCTTCTTTCTTTTTAAAAACAACTTATCAATTCCTTTTATAAAATCTTTTATAATTTTCATCTTTACAGTCATCTGCCATCCCTTCATTGTATCAACCCTTATTTTGTACATATATGTCTTTCTTCCTTTAAAATTTTAGCAGGCACTTTCTTCAAACAGACCAAAATATGCCCAAAAGCTAGTGTGTGGCACTGATCTATGCACTAGCCTGATCATATTTGATCATATTCTGTTTTTTTTGTTTTGTTCTGTTTTTCTTTGTTTTTACCTTTTTCTTTTTCCTTTTTATTTTTCTCTTCTTTCCCTTTCTTGTCCCCTGGTTTCAGGTCTTTTCTGATTTGTATAGAGTATATTTGCTGGAGACGTTGTTAACCTGTTAGCATTCTGTTCTCTCATTCATCTGTTCTCCTCTGGACAAAATGACAAGACGAAAAAAAAGAACAAGAGGTAGTACCATCTGCCAGGGACCTACTCAATACTGACATTAGTATGATGTCAGACCTAGAGTTCAGAATCATGACCTTAAAGATACTAGCTGGGCTTGAAAAAAGTGTGGAAGTTATTAGAGAAACCCTTTCTGGAGAAATAAAAGAACTAAAATCTAACCAAGTTGAAATCAAAAATGCTATTAATGAGGTGCAATCAAAAATGGGGGCACTAACCGCTAGGATAATTGAGGCAGGAGAATCAGCGATATAGAAGACCAAATGATGGAAAATAAAGAGGCTGAGAAAAAGAGAGAGAAACAACTACAGGATCACGAGGGCAGAATTCGAGAGATAAGCGATAAGATAAGACGAAACATTAGAATAATTGGGATCCCAGAAGAAGAAGAAAGAGAGAGAGGGGCAGAAGGTATATTGGAGCAAATAATAGCAGAGAACTTCCCTAATGTGGGGAAGGAAACAGGCATCAAAATCCAGGAGGCACAGAGAACCCCTCTCAAAAATCAATAAAAATAGGTCAACACCCCGACATCTAATAGTAAAACTTACGAGTCTCAGAGACAAAGAGAAAATCCTGAAAGCAGCTCGGGAGAAAAGATATGTAACCTACAATGGCAGAAACATTAGATTGGCAAGAGACCTATCCACAGAGACCTGGCAGGCCAGAAAGGACTGGCATGATATCTTCAGAGCACTAAACGAGAAAAATATGCAGCCAAGAATACTATATCCAGCTAGGCTATCACTGAAAATAGAAGGAGAGATAAAAAGCTTCCAGGACAAACAAAAACTAAAGGAATTTGCAAACACAAAACCAGCCCTACAAGAAATATTGAAAGAGGTCCTCTAAGCAAAAAGAGAGCCTAAAAGCAGCATAGATCAGAAAGGTACACAGACAATATACAGTAACAGTCACCTTACAGGCAATACAATGGCACTAAATTCATACCTTTCAATAGTTACCCTGAATGTAAATGGGCTAAATGCCCCAATCAAAAGACACAGGCTATCAGATTGGATTAAAAAACAAGACCCATCGATATGCTGTCTGCAAGAGACCCATTTTAGACCCAAAGACACCCCCAGATTGAAAGTGAGGGGGTGGAAAACCATTTACCATGCTAAGGGATACCAAAAGAAAGCTGGGGTGGCAATCCTTTTATCAGACAAATTAGATTTTAAAACAAAGACTGTAGTAAGAGATGAAGAAGGACACTATATCCTACTTAAAGGGTCTATCCAACAAGAAGATCTAACACTTGTCAATAACTATGCCCCTAACGTGGGAGCAGCCAATTATATAAGGCGATTAATAACAAAAGCAAAGAAACACATTGACAACAATACAATAACAGTGGGGGACTGTAACACCCCCCTGACTGAAATGGACTGATCATCTAAGAAAAGATCAACAAGGAAATAAAGACTTTAAATGAAACACTGGACCAAATGGACTTCACAGACATATTCAGAACATTCCATCCCAAAGCAACGGAATACACATTCTTCTCTAGTGCCCATGGAACATTCTCCAGAATTGACCACATCCTAGGTCACAAATCAGGTCTCAACTGGTACCAAAAGACTGGGATTATTCCCTGCATATTTTCAGACCACAGTGCTTTGAAACTAGAACTCAATCACAAGAGGAAAGTCAGAAAGAACTCAAATACATGGAGGCTAAAGAGCATCCTACTAAAGAAT
>NW_027398558.1:0-10868 GCF_003265705.2 Callorhinus ursinus | reverse complement strand
TTCTTTGCTTTTGTTATTAATTGCCTTATATAATTGGCTGCTCCCATGTTCGGGGCATAGATATTTACAATTGTTAGATCTTCTTGTTGGATAGACCCTTTAAGTAGGATATAGTGTCCTTCCTCATCTCTTATTACAGTCTTTGTTTTAAAATCTAGTTTGTCTGATATAAGGATTGCCACCCCAGCTTTCTTTTGGTGTCCATTAGCATGGTAAATGGTTTTCCACCCCCTCACTTTCAATCTGGGGGTATCTTTGCGTCTAAAATGAGTCTCTTGCAGACAGCATATTGATGGGTCTTGTTTTTTAATCCAATCTGATAGCCTCTGTCTTTTGATTGGGGCATTGAGCCCATTTACATTCAGGGTAACTATTGAAAGGTATGAATTTAGTGCCATTGTATTACCTGTAAGGTGACTGTTAACTGTCTGTTGTCTGTGTTCGTTTCTGCTCTTTGCTGCTTTTAGGTTCTCTCTTTGCTTAGAGGACCCCTCTCAATTTTTCTTGGAGGGCTGGTTTCGTGTTTGCAAATTCCTTTAGTTTTTGTTTGTTCTGGAAGCTTTTTATCTCTCCTTCTATTTTCAGTGATAGCCTAGCTGGATATAGTATTCTTGGCTGCATATTTTTCTCGTTTAGTGCTGTGAAGATATCTTGCCAGTCCTTTCTGGCCTGCCACGTCTCTGTGGATAGGTCTGTTGCCAATCTAATGTTTCTACCATTGTAGGTTACATATCTCTTCTCCCGAGCTGCTTTCAGGATTTTTCTTTGTCTCTGAGACTCGTAAGTTTTACTATTAGATGTCGGGGTGTTGACCTATTTTTATTGATTTTGAGAGGGGTTCTCTGGGCTTCCTGGATTTTAATGCCTGTTTCCTTCCTCACATTAGGGAAGTTTTCTGCTATAATTTGCTCCAATATACCTTCTGCCTCTCTCTCTCTCTCTTCTTCTTCTTCGGGATCCCAATTATTCTAATGTTGTTTCGTCTTATCGTATCACTTATCTCTCGAATTCTGCCCTCATGATCCTGTAGTTGTTTCTCTCTCTTTTTCTCAGCCTCTTTATTTTCCATCATTTGGTCTTCTATATCGCTGATTCTCTCTTCTGCCTCATTTATCCTAGCAGTTAGTGCCCCCATTTTTGATTGTACCTCATCAATAGCCTTTTTGATTTCGATTTGGTTAGATTTTAGTTCTTTTATTTCTCCAGAAAGGGTTTCTCTAATAACTTCCACGCTTTTTTCAAGCCCAGCTAGTATCTTTAAAGTCATGATTCTGAACTCTAGGTCCGACATCATACTAATGTCTGTATTGAGTAGGTCCCTGGCTGATGGTAATACCTCTTGTTCTTTTTGCTGAGGTGATTTCTTTCGTCTTGTCATTTTGTCCAGAGGAGAATAGATGAATGAGAGAACGAAATGCTAACAGGTTTACAACGTCCCCAGCAAATATACTGTATACAAATCAGAAAAGACCTGAAACCAGGGGAAAAGAAAGGGAAAGAAAGAAAAAAGAAAGAGAAAAAAGAAAAAAAAAGATAAAAACAAAAACAAAACAATACAAAAATAGCAGAATATGATCAAATATGATCAGGCTAGTGCATAGATCAGTGCCACACACTAGATTTTGGGCGTATTTTGGTCTGTTAGAAAAAAGTGCCTCCTAAAATTTTAAAGGAAGAAAGACATATATGTACAAAATAAGGGTTGATACAATGAAGGGATGGAAGATGACTGTAAAGATGAAAATTATAAAAGGTTTTATAAAAGGACTTGGTAAGATAAGTTGTTTGAAAAAAGAAAGAAGATTTAAGAAAAGAAAAAAAAAAGGAAAAAGGGAGAGAATGTGATCAGGCAGGAGACTAGAACAAAGCCATACACTAGTGATTTAGGGTATATTTTGATCTGTTAGAAGAAACTGTACCTCAAAATTTTAAAGAGAGAACAACTTATATATATATGCCAAAAATAAGGGTAACTACTATGAAGGGATAAAATATGACTCTAAAAATGAAAAATGAAAAATGTTTTTTTTTTTTAAAAGGGATTGATAAGATGTTGGTTAAAAAAAGGGAAAAAGAAAAATAAAAAAAAAGAGTCAACAAAAATTAACTTTGATGAAATAATGAATCATGGTTAAAAAAAAAAAAAAAAAAGCCATGAATCTATGTGCAGTATTCCCCTAGCGCTGGAGTTCTCCCGTTCTCCTTGATCGATCAACTTGGTCTTGGCTTGCTGGCTGTTTGTGCTGATCTTCTGGGGGAGGGGCCTGTTGCTGTGGTTTCCAAATGTCTTTGCCGGAGGCGGAATTGCCCCGCCCTTGTCGGTCCGGGCTAAGGAAGCTGCTCCGGTTTGCTCTCAGGAGCTTTTGTTCCCTGCAAGCTCTCCGTACAGCCTTGGAGGACCAGGGCAGAAATGGTGGCCTCCCAATCTCTACCCGGAGGAGCCGAGAACTCGGGGCCCCGCTCCTCAGTGTGCCCCCAGAGAAAAGCAGTCACTTCCGTGTCCCCGGTCTCCGGCCGCGCCCCGTGCTCACCCGGCCTGTGACCGAGCGTTGCTATCTCTGGTACCCGACCCCGCGCAGAGTCTCCAAACCCAGCAGATCCCTGCAGTGCGTTCCCGCACCACTCCTCCCCGGGAAGGAAGGGGAGTCTCCCCGGATCTGCCGCCTGCTGGGTCCCTGCTGGAGGAGCCGTGCCCCGACTGGGCCGCGGATCACAGTTTATGGCAACCCCGAGCTGAGAGCCTGCGCCTCGGCTCCGTCTCTGCAGCCGGCTTCCCCGCTCCGATACCTGGGAGCTCTGGCGCACTCAGGCACCCCCGGTCTCTCTGTGACCCCGAGGGTCCTGAGACCACACTGTCCTGGGAGGATTCCACCCCACTGCAGCAACGTCCCTCCACGGAGCCAACTTCTAAAAGGTCCGATTTTGTGCTCCGCGGCTCTAGCACTTGCCAGAAGTGGCCTGCGGAGGCCCCTCCCCCGCCGTCTATCCTCCCGAATATCGCCTCGGATTCACTTCTCCGCACGTCCTACCTCCAGAAAGTGGTCACTTTTCTGTTCAGAGAGTTGTTGCTACTCTCTTCTTCGGTCTCCTGTTGAGTTCGTAGGTGTTCAGAATGGTTTGATCCCTATTCAGCTGAATTCCTGAGACCAGACGAAATCTAGGTCTCCTACTCCTCCGCCATCTTGCTCCGCCATCAAAAATGACTTTTTAAACTTGCAAACATTAAGGTCTAATCTTTGTACTCTAAAGTTCCATGACTTTTAATAAATACATGATGTCATGTGTACCACCATTACAGTATCATTCAGAAAAATTTCAATGACATAAAATTACAGTATGCTTCACCTAATCAATACTATTTTTCTCCTAATCAGTCCCACTTTCTTTTTCTTGGCAAGCATCCATATGTTTACCATCTCTATAGTTTTGACTTTTTCAGAATGTAATGTAAATGGACTCATACATTAAGTAACATTTCACTGAGCAATATACATAGAAGATTCATCCATCTTTCATGGCATATTAGGTAATTCCTTTTTTTATTGTTGAATAATATTCTATTATGTGAATATATGATACTTGTTTATCCATTCACCTATTGAAGGAAATATGAATTGCTTCCATTTTTAGCAATTCTGAATAAAGCTGCTATAAATATTGGTGTGTATGTTTTATTGTACATTTAAGTATTCAAAGCATTTGGGGAAATATCTGGGAGTACAACCATCAGATTGTATGGTAGTGCTATGTTTAACTTTGTAAGAAATTTCCAACTTTCTCCCAAAGTAGCTGTACTTTTTTGCATTTCCACCAACAATAAATGAAAGTTTCTGTTGCTCAGTATTCTTGAAAACAAATAGTATTCTTTTTTTTTAACGATTTACCAAGTGTGCAGTGGCATCTTATTGTTGTATTAATTTGCATTTCTCTAAAGAGAGTGATGGTTAGCATCTGTTCCTAAACTTAGTTCCTATTTGTATATCTTCTTTGTTGAGGTGTTTATTCAGATCTTTGGCCCATTTTTTAATTGGGTTGTTTGTTTTCTCACTGAGTTTTTAAGAGTTCTTTGTAATATTTTTGATACATGTCTTTTACGAGATATGTGTGTTTACAAATATTTTCTCCCAGGCTTGGCTCATCTTTCATTCTCTAACAGTGTGTTTCATAGAGCAGAAGCTTTTAATTTTACTAAGTCCAACTTATTTGTTTTATTGGCTCTTGCTTTTGATGTTATATCTAAGAACACATCACCAAATAACACATCACTGGGGTTACATAGATATTCTCTTGTTTTCTTTTAGAAATTTTATAGTTTTGATTTTGCATTTAATCTATGATCCATTTTAATTCATTTTTATGAAAAATGTGAGGTCTGTGTCTAGATTCATTTTTTTTGCATGTAGATGCCAGTTTTTCCAGCACCATTCATTGAATAAACTATTCCTTAAATTGCATTTGTGTAATTGTCAAAGGCTAGTTGGCAATATTTGAATGGGATTATTTCAGGACTCTCAATTTTTTTCCTTTGATGTATGTATCCCTTCTTTTACCAATACCTCACTGTCTTGGTTTGTACAGTTTTACTGTGGTAAGTGTGAAAATCGGTTAGTATAAGTCCTTCAACTTTTTTCTGTCTAGGTCTTCACCTTTCCACCTGAACTTTAGAATCAGTTTTGTTGTTATTTGTTTTGTTTTAATATCTGAAAAATAGTGTGCTGAAGTTTTTGTTTGTTGTTTATTTCTTTTTTAACCACAAAATGGTATTGACTTTCACCAAATGCTTTTTTTGGCATCGATTGATATGGTCCTATAATTTTATTCTTTAGCTTTGTGGTGTGGTTTACAGAGAATAATTTTCAGGTATGAAATCCATTTTCAAACTAGGTATAAATCAACTTAATTGGGATGGCATTGAATCTATAGATAAAATTGGGAAGAACTGTTATCTTAACAAAAATGAGTCTTCCAATCCACAGACGTAGACTATCCATTTATCATTTAGATACTCTTTGATTTCTTTCATTAGTATTTTATTTTTATATACATATTCTGTACATATTTTGTTAGATTTATACCTTTGTATTTCATTATTTTGGTTCTATTATAAATGACATTTTTAAATTTCAGACCTCAGTTTGCTGATTGTTATGGATAGAATGTGTTTCTCCAAAAATTCATATGTTGATGTCCCAACCCTCAATGTGACATTATTTGGAGATAAGGCCTTTATGGAGACAATTTCAGTCAAATGAGGTCAGAAGGGTAGAACCCTAATCCAGTAGGATTAGTGTCCTTGAAGAAGAAATACTAGGAATGCTCTTTCTCTCTCTCCATCTCTCCCATGTAAGAACATAGCAAGAAGGGAGTCATCTGCAAACCAGAAAGGGAGCTCTCACCAGAACCTGACCATGCTAATCTCAGATGCCTAGTCTGCAGAACTGTGAGAAATAAATTTTTGTTGTTTAAGCCATCCAGTCTGTGGTATTCTGTTATGGCAGCCTAAGTGGACTAAAACACCGATGTGTAGAAAAAGAAGTAACTTTTGTATATTGACCTTGTATCTTGGAACCTTGGGACCTTACTATACTCATTTGATAGTTCCAGGTATTTTTTTATAGATTCTTTGGGATTTTTACATCACAAGCACGGTATTTGACAATAAATAGTTGCAAATAAATAGTCCATTTCCAAACTGTATACTTTATTTCTGTTTCTTATTTATTGCACTAGTTAGGATTCCAGTATATTATTGAAATGAAAGTGGTGAGAACAAGCATCCTTTTCTTGTTCCTGATCTCAGGGGGAAAACAGTTTCTCACATTAAATATGTTGTTAACTGTATTGTAGATGTTCTTTATGAAATTAAGGAAGCTCTCCTACATTCCTAGTTTGCTGAATTTTCTATCACAAAGGGATGTTGTGTTTTGTCAAATGTTTACTGCATTGATTATTATGAACATATGATTTTTCTTCTTTAGCTTGATGATGTAGTGGTTTACATTGATTTTCAAATGTGAAACCAGGTTTGCACACCTGTAATACATTTTTGCTTGTGCTTTGTGACTCTTCCCGTACATTGTTGGATTAAATTTGCTGCTATTCTGTTAAGGATGTTCTAATCAGTATTCATAAAAGATATTGGGCTGTAGTTTCTTTTGTAATACATTTAACTGGTGTTGATTTTAGGGTAATGCTGCCTTGGGATATCTTCTTGGAGAATTGATTAATTTATCATTATGCAAAGCCCTCTTATCCCTGATAATCTTTGCTCTGAAGCCAGTTTTGTGTGAACTTAATAAAGCTACTTCAGCTTTTTTTTTTTTTTGAATGAGTTAGGAACTGTTTCCTCTGTTTCTAATTTCTGAAAATTTCAGAAAATTGCTATAATTTTTTCCTTAGGTATTTGGCAGCATTCATTGAGAAACCACTGACTTTGTTACTTTCTTATTTGGAAGGTGGTTGTTAATTCAATTTGTTTAATAAATATAAGTCTGTTAGGATTATCTATTTCTCTTTGTGTTTTTGGTAGTTTTGTCTTTCTAGCAATTGGTCCATTTCAAACAAATTATCAAATTTGTGGGCATTTTTGTAACCCTTTTAATGTCCATGGCATCGCTAGCAGTGACCCTTTTTCTTTTCTGATATTGCTAATTTTTATCTTCTCTTTCTTCTTGCTTAGCCTGGGTACAAGGATATTGACTTTATTGATTTTATAAATGAAACAGTTTTTGGTTTCTTCAATTTTTCCATTGTTTTCAATTTTATCGAATCCTTCTCTAATTTTTATTATGTTTTCTTTTGCTTGCTTCAGGTTAAAATTGCTCTTCTTTCTCTAGTTTTCTAAATTGGAAGTTTAAGTTATTTATATTAGATCTAGGGTAGATTCCTCCAAGGCTATGAATTTCCCTCTAAGCAATGCCTTCACTGTATCCTAGAAACTTAAATAAGTTGTATGTTTATTGATTCAAAACTTTAAAAAAACTTCCTCTTGTGTCATTTCTTGGACTTGTGTTTTTTTATAATATTTTTATTTAAAGCCTTTAAAAAAGATTTTTTTATCTCTTTTATTTTTTTTCTTAACATATATTGCATTATTTGTTTCAGAGCTACAGATCTGTGATTCAACAGTCTTGCACAGTTCACAGCACTCACCATAGCACATACCCTCCCCAATGTCTATCATCCAGCCAACCCATCCCTACAACCACCCCCTACTCCAGCAACCCTCAGTTTGTTTCCTGAGATTAAGAATTCCTCATATCAGTGAGGTCATATGATACATGTCTTTCTCTGATTGACTTATTTCACTCAGCATAACACCCTCCAGTTCCATCCACGTCGTTGCAAATGGCAAGATCTCATTCCTTTTGATGGCTGCATAATATTCCATTGTATATATATACCACTTCTTCTTTATCCATTCATCTGCCGATGGACATCTTGGCTCTTTCCACAGTTTGGCTATTGTGGACATTGCTGCTATAAACATCAGGGTGCATGTACCCCTTCAGATCCCTACCTTTGTATCTTTGGGGTAAATACCCAGTAGTGCAATTTGCTGAATCATATTGTAACTCTATTTTCAACTTTTTGAGGAACCTCCAACCTCCACTCTGTTTTCCAGAGTGGTTGCACCAGCTTGCATTCCCACCAACAGTGTAGGAGGGTTCCCCTTTCTCCATATCCCCGCCAACATCTGTCATTTCCTGACTTGTTAATATTAGCCTTTCTGACTGGTGTGAGGTGGTATCTCATTGAGGTTTTGATGTGGATTTCCATGATGCCGAGTGATGTTGAGCACTTTTTCATGTGTCTGTTGGCCATTTGGATGTCTTCTTTGGAAAAATGTCTGTTCATGTCTTCTGCCCATTTAAAAAAGATTTTTATCAGGGGCGCCTGGGTGACTCAGTCATTAACCGTCTGCCTTTGGCTCAGGTCAGGATCCCAGGGTCCTGGGATCAAGCCCGGCATCAGGCTCCCCACTCCACGGGAAGCCTGTTCTCCCTCTCCCACTCCCTCTGCTTATGTTCCCTCTCTCACTGTGCCTCTCTCTGTCAAAAAATAAATAAAAATACTTATAAAATTAAAAAGTAAATAAATAAAAAAGATTTTTATTCAATTTCCACGTATATGATGATTTTCCAGATTTCTGTTAGTGATATATAGATGAACTCTGCTGTGGCCCAGAATTGGATTACCTTGGTGAATGTTCCAAGGAAACGTGAGAAGAATGTATATTCTGCTGTTGTTGGATGGGTTATTCTGTAAATGTCAGTTCAACCATTATTACTAGAATTGTTCAGTTCATCTGTATCCTTACATATTTTCTTCCTGTTGGATTTGTCGATTATAGAAGGGTGTTGCTATATTCCAGTATAATAGTGAATTTTTCTTTTATCTTTTTTTTTCTTTGAATTTCTATCAGTTTTTGTCTCATATTTTGATGCTCTGTCCTTAGGTGCTACAACTTTAAGATCATTGTCTTCCTGGAGAATTGACACATTTATTATTCAGTGCTCCTTTTGTTCCTTTAATCTTCCTTATTCTTAAGTCTGCTTTGTGTAAATGTAATATAGCCACTCCATCTTTCTTTTTTTATTGAAGTATAGTTGGCATACAAGGTTGTATTAGTTGTAGGCATACAACATAGTGATTCAACAACTCTAAACATTACACTATACTCACCCCAAGAAGTGTAGTTACCATCTGTCATCATACAATGGTATTACAACATTATTACACCCCCAACTTTCTTTTGATTACTGTTAGCATGGCATATCTCTCTCCATTTCTTTTGCTTAAATTTTTGAGCATTTATATTTAAAATTGGATTATTTTAGTTAATATAAATTGTATAATTTAAAAACTATTCTTATACTAACTAACTTTAATTGTTATATTTGGATTATTCACATTTAAAGTGCTTATTAGTTTAGTTAGTTTAATTTCCACAATGTCTGTAACTGTTTTCTACTTGCTGCATTTGTTTTCCAGGTATCTTTTTTAAACATCTTTTCTGTCAGATCTGATTTTTTTAAATTTTTAATATTTGTAGAAATTGTCCTAGAATTTAAAATATATATATTAAACCATTGGAAGTCTACCATCATATGTGTAAAGCAGATGCCCTATAACAAAGTATTCCCGCTTTGTTCTAGTCTCCTGCCTGATCACTTTCTCTCCCTTTTTGTTTCTTTTTTTTTAAATCTTCTTTCTTTTTTAAAACAACTTCTTATCTTATCAATTTCTTTTATAAAATCTTTTATAATTTTCATCTTTACAGTCATCTTCCATCCCTTCATTGTATCAACCCTTATTTTGTATATATATAAGTCTTTCTTTCCTTAAAATTTTAGGAGACACTTTCTTCTAACAGACCAAAATATGCCAAAAAGCTAGTGTGTGGCACTGATTTATGCACTAGCCTGATCATATTTGATCATATTCCGTTTTTTTATTTTTGTTTTTTTCTGTATTTGTTTGTTTTTATCTTTATCTTTTTCTTTGTTTTCTCTTTCTTTTTTCTTTCTTTCCCTTTCTTGTCCCCTGGTTTCAGGTATTTTCTGATTTGTTTAGAGTATATTTGATGGGGACATTTTTAACCTGTTAGCATTTTGTTTTCTCATTCATCTATTCTCCTCTGGACAAAATGACAAGACGAAAAAAATCACCTCAGCAAAAAGAACAAGAGGTAGTACCGTCTGCCGGGACATACTCAATATGGACATGAGTGTGATGTCGGACCTAGAGTTCAGAATCATGATTTTAAAGATACTAGCTGAGCTTGAAAAAAGCATGGAAGTTATTAGAGACACCCATCCTGGAGTAATAAAAGAACTAAAATCTAACCAAATCGAAATAAAAAGGCTATTAATGAGATGCAATAAAAAATGGAGGCACTAACTGCTAGGATAAATGAGGCAGAAGAGAGAATCAGCGATATAGAAGACCAAATGATGGAAAATAAAGAGGCTGAGAAAAAGAGGGAGAAACAACTACTGGATCACGAGGGCAGAATTCGAGAGATAAGCGTTACCATAAGACAAAACAACATTAGAATAATTGGGATTCCAGAAGAAGAAGAAAGGGAGAGAGGGGCAGAAGGCATATTGGAGCAAATAATAGCAGAGAACTTCCCTAATGTGGGGAAGGAAACACGCATCAAAATCCCGGAGGCACAGAGAACCCCTCTCAAAATCAATAAAAATAGCTCAATACCCTGACATCTAATTGGTAAAACTTATGAGTCTCAGAGACAAGGAGAAAATCTTGAAAGCAGCTCGGAAGAAGAGATATGTAACCTATAATGGTAGAAACATTAGATTGGCAACAGACCTATCCACAGAGACCTGGCAGGCCAGAAAGGACTGGTATGACATCTTCAGAGCACTAAACGAGAAAAATATGCAGCCAAGAATACTATATCCACCTAAGCTGTCATTGAAAATAGAAGGAGAGATAAAAATCTTCCAGGACAAACAAAAACTAAAAATATGCAGCCAAGAATACTATATCCACCTAGGCTGTCATTGAAAATAGAAGGAGAGATAAAAATCTTCCAGGACAAACAAAAAAATTTGAAAACACAAAACCAGCCCTCCAAGAAATATTGAAAGGGGTCCTCTAAGCAAAAAGAGAGCCTAAAGGCAGCATAGACAAGAAAGGAACACAAACAATATCCAGTAACAGTCACCTTACAGGCAATACAATGACACTAAATTCATATCTCTCAATAGTTACCCTGAATGTAAATGGGCTCAATGCCCCAATCAAAAGACACAGGCTATCAGATTGGATTAAAAAACAAGACTCATCGATATTCTGTCTGCAAGAGACTCATTTTAGACCCAAAGACACCCCCAGATTGA
>NW_027398557.1:9297-10871 GCF_003265705.2 Callorhinus ursinus | reverse complement strand
GGATGCTCTTTAGCCTCCATGTATTTGAGTTCTTTCCGACTTTCCTCTTGGGATTGAGTTCTAGTTTCAAAGCATTGTGGTCTGAAAATATGCAGGGAATGATCCCAATCTTTTGGTACCAGTTGAGACCGGATTTGTGACCTAGGATGTGATCTATTCTGGAGAATGTTCCATGGGCACTAGAGAAGAATGTGTATTCTGTTGCTTTGGGATGGAATGTTCTGAATATGTCTGTGACGTCCATTTAGTCCAGTGTGTCGTTTAAAGTCTTTATTTCCTTGTTGATCTTTTGCTTAGATGATCTGTCCATTTCAGTGAGCGGGGTGTTAAAGTCCCCCACTATTATTGTATTGTTGTCGAAGTGTTTCTTTGCTTTTGTTATTAATTGGCTTATCTAAGTGGCTGCTCCCATGTTAGGGGCATAGATATTTACAATTGTTAGATCTTCTTGTTGGATAGACCCTTTAAGTAGGATAGAGTATCCTATCCTATCCAATCTTTGGTTTAAAATCTAATTTGTCTGATATAAGGATTGCCACCCCAGCTTCCTTTGGTGTCCATTAGCATGGTAAATGGTTTTCCACCCCTTCACTTTCAATCTGGGGGTGTTTTGGGGTCTAAATGAGTGTCTTGCAGACAGCATATCGATGGGTCTTGTTTTTTTATCCAATCTGATAGCCTGTGTCTTTTGATTGGGGCATTTAACCCATTTACATTCAGGGTAACTATTGAAAGATATGAATTTAGTGCCAGTGTATTGCCTGTAAGGTGACTGTTACTGTATATTGTCTGTGTTCCTTTCTGGTCTATGTTGCTTTTAGGCTCTCTTTGCTTAGAGGACCCCTTCAATATTTCTTGTAGGGCTGGTTTTGTGTTTGCAAATTCCTTTAGTTGTTGTTTGTCTTGGAAGCTTTTTATCTCTTCTATTTTCAATGACAGCCTAGCTGGATATAGTATTCTTGGCTGCATATTTTTGGAGAGGCTTTTAATAACAAATTCCATTCTATTAAGACACTAATTCTTGGGGCGCCTGGGTGGCTCAGTCGGTTAAGTGTCTGCCTTCAGCTCAGGTCATGATCCCAGGGTCCTGGGATTGAGGCCCTCATTGGGCTCCCTGCTCAGCGGGGAGTCTGCCTCTCCCTTTCCCCTGCCCCTCCCCCTGCTCATGCTCGCTCTCTCTCTCTCTCTCTCTCTGAAAAATAAGTAAGTCAAATCTTAAAAAAAGACACTACTTCTTTTTTTAAATTTTTTTATTGTTATGTTAATCACCATATATTACATCATTAGTTTTTGATGTAGTGTTCCATGATTCATTGTTTGTTCATAACACCCAGTGCTCCATGCAGAATGTGCCCTCTTTAATACCCATCACCAGGCTAACCCATCCCCCTACCCTCCTCCCCTCTAGAACCCTCAGTTTGTTTTTCAGAGTCCATCATCTCTCATGGTTCGTCTCCCCCTCTGACTTACTCCCCTTCATTCTTCCTCTTCTGTTATCTTCTTCTTTTTCTTTTTTCTTAACATATCTTGCATTATTTGTTTCAGAAGTACAGATCTGTGATTCAACAGTCTTG
>NW_027398557.1:0-9197 GCF_003265705.2 Callorhinus ursinus | reverse complement strand
CCCCCAACCACTCCAGTAACACTCAGTTTGTTTCCTGAGATTAAGAACTCCTCATATCAGTGAGGTCATATGATACATCTTTCTCTGATTGACTTATTTCAGTAAGCATAACACCCTCCAGTTCCATCCACGTCGTTGCAAATGGCAAGATCTCATTCCTTTTGATGGCTGCATAATATTCCATTGAAAAAGACACTAATTCTTAAAGTATGGTAAATAACTATCTTTGTATCTCTGTATCCATCTAATCTATCAATTATCTATCTATAGAGAGGGAGAGAGATTGCTCTAAGGATTACAATATGCAACTTTATACCTTCAAATAATTCCATATCACTTCAGGTGAAATATATCCCTTCCATTCCACCCTGCCCCCCTTGTATGTAATCCATTTTATTAATTTCTGGTTTATCCTTTCTTTGCTTCTTTTGCAAAAATAAGCAGATGTGTGTATGTTTTCTTGTTTTCCATTTTTCTTACACAAAATGAATATATATTCTTTTGCACTTTGCTCTTTTTACTTAACGGTATAGCCTAGAAGTCATTCCATACCTTCTCAAAGAGATTTTACCCATTCTCTTTAACAGCTGTTCACTAAAGTTAAGCTCATTAACATTTACTGATTGGCTTCAGTAATGTGGGGCTCAAACTCATGACATCAAGAGTTGTATGCCCTCCTGACTGAATCCCTATTTTATGTGATTTTGAATTGATAGTATTGAAATATAAGAACCTTACAACAGGTGGAGACATGAGTGAATTAAGAGCAGTAAACAGAATATGTTTTGACAACGTAGGAAGACTACAACTAAACATAACAAGAAGGGGAAGAAAGGAAAAAGTCTAATATGATCACTGATTGTTCACCAGATGACAGGTGAGAATCAACACCTATATTTATTTTTTTTAATTTTTATTTTTTTAAAGATTTTTTTTTTATTCATTAATTTGTCAGAGAGAGGAGGCAGGCAGAGGGAGAAGCGGGCTTCCCGCTGAGCAGGGAGCCCGATGCGGAGCTCGATCCCAGGAACCTGGGATCATGACCTGAGCCAAAGGCAGACGCTTAACCGACTGAGCCACCCAGGTGCCCCAACACCTATCTGTAAAACTGAGGCACCAGATAGTAAAATTTCAATGAGTTTTTCTCATTTATGCCTAAAATAAAGAGCACCAAAGGCACACATACAAAGGCAACCTGTGGAACCAAAGACGAATTTTCCTAAATATAAAAAATAATTTTAGAGAGAGGTTGACACATCATATAACGAAACACAGTAAATATGATACACACAGTAATTATAACACAATATGAGAGACAAAATATATCAATCAGTAAATGTTAATGAGCTTAACTTTAGTGAACAGCTGTTAAAGAGAATGGGTAAAATCTCTTTGAGAAGGTATGGAATGACTTCTAGGCTATACCGTTAAGTAAAAAGAGCAAAGTGCAAAAGAATATATATTCATTTTGTGTAAGAAAAATGGAAAACAAGAAAACATACACACATCTGCTTATTTTTGCAAAAGAAGCAAAGAAAGGATAAACCAGAAATTAATAAAATGGATTACATACAAGGGGGGCAGGGTGGAATGGAAGGGATAATGGAGGGACTGACTCTTTTCTGAGTACACCGTTTTGATTGTTTTGACTTTTGGGATCACATTAATGTTCTAAATACTAAATAATTAGAATAACAACCACAATGAAGTGGTGGGAGTAGAATTAATTCAAGTGACATTTAAACATAATGCTTTTGAGTAGATACCCCCCCGCACACAAAGAAATAATAAAAGAAATGCAAACAAATATAATAAAAGAAATGCAAACAAATATTGAACTCTTTTGAGTAGGTTTGATTTTCATAGTGATTTAGAAGTATAGCAATTCTGAAACTATTTTGTTGATTTTCTTTAAAAAAATTTTTTTAAAGTAATCTCTACATCTAATGTGGGGCTCGAACTCATGACATCAAGAGTTGTATGCCCTCCTGACTGAATCCCTATTTTATGTGATTTTGAATTGATAGTATTGGGAGCCAGAGTTCTCAGTGTGGAAATAGGGGAATATAAATATAGATTTTTTTTTAATTGAGAGAAGGTAAGGTAGAACCTTGTGGAGTTGGATTGGAATTGGTGGTATCAGCACAAACTTACATGTGTGCATATGTGTATGTGTTTATATTAATTATATTATTTATATTATATATGTTATATATTTTTATATATTATATATATTTTTAAATTTTTAAAAAAGATTTTATTTATTTATTTGACAGAGAGACACAGTGAGAGAGGGAACACAAGCAGGGGGAGTGGGAGAGGGAGAAGCAGACTTCCCGCGGAGCAGGGAGCCTGATGCAGGACTCGATCCCAGGACCCTGGGATCATGACCTGGGCCAAAGGCAGGTGCTTAACGACTGAGCGACCCGGGCGTCCCTATATATTATATTATATATATTATTATAATATATTATATTATTATATATCATATATATTAATTTTCTTGTGCTCATATGTGTGTGTGTGTGTGTGTGTGAATTTCCCCACATAGTCCAGCAAAAAATCCTAGAAGCCCATGACACTTAATAGCAATGAGCCCACCTAGCATCCAGATTTTGGTGTCTAAATAGTATTTCCCACTAAAATGACCAGGGCTCCTTGGAGAAATGGTTGATTACAGGGCTGGGGTAAGGAATAACAAAATAGGCATGGGAGGTCTTGTTGTACCAGAAAGAGATTAAAGGCTAAGAGAAAAGACGGGGCACATAAAAAAAAACCAACAAAAAACAACCATAAGAGCCAGCTTGATGGACTCCCACTGTTCAAATCTGGAAGAACATGAACACCAAAATAAAAAGATCGGTGATGGGTGGTAGATCTAGTAGGAGAAGCAGGGATTGATGAAGAACAGGGTTTTTGATCTCAAAATATCTTTCCACACACCACTTACTACTGATCCTTTTGTAATTAATAACTATACAGTAAGTCATTGGGCAACACCTTAACTAAGTGATCAAAATCAATATCACTGAAAAGGGAAACATGGATCTCACATGCCTCCAAATGGGATAGATAACCCGAGAAGGACATAACATCACTGTGTAGTAGCACTGTATCTACCCCAATGTATCTATCCATGATTACATTAACATCTAAACAGACTAAACACTCCTATCAAAAGAAAAAAAAATGGTCAGGATGGAGATCCCTCCAACTCTATGTTTATGACATATCATAAATATAGGAATACAGAAAAGTTCCAACAAGAAGGGTAGAAATATATATACACCATACAGACTAACTGGTATGGCTCTGCTAATATCAGACAAAGTGAACCAAGGCAATAAGCACTACTTAGATATTAAGTGGGGGCATTTCACAATGTTAAAGGGATTCTTCTGCCATTAAGTTACAGCAATTCTAAATCTTAATGTATCCAATAGCATTGCTTCAAAACATATAGAGCAAATTAACAGGACGAAACCAAGAAATATACAAATCCATAATCACAATGGGAGATTCTAACACTTTTTGCAACAACTGACAACTAGTAATAAAGAAATAATTATATATATCGAAAATATGAGCAACAAAATTAAATGTCGTTTAATTCATAAATATTGGAGCAGTGCTCCTGATAATGACATAGTAGATATCCTGTTGAAATGGACATATAGTCTGTCACTAGCAGGTCTTGTTGTTGTTGTTGTTTCTGTTGACTTGATGCCCGGACAGTTTTTCAGTGGAGTTTTCACAGTCATACATCCCTCTTGGAATGTGTAGTGGATCAGTTTCCTCAGTTGGCAGCAGGAAAGGAAAGTTAGCTTGCCAGACACTACGGTCCATGGTCCCATTCTGCTTCTCTCTCTGGGAGGAGTCAACTGACTATAGCTCGCTGAATATTATTTAATCTGATGAACCTGATCTCAACTGAAGACTCCGATGCAGCAGGCCTTTACGACACACTCACTCTGAGCGTCCATTGGGAACTTGAAGACAAAAAAGAAATAGCCCCTACCCTCAGGAAGTTCACAGCACAGTGTGACGGGTAGAAACATATGTAATTAACTAGAACTCAGGGTGACAAGTGCCATGAGAACCATGTGGAAAATGTGCAATGAGAATAAAGAACATTTAAAAAAGATGTCTGCCCCAAGAAAACCAGACTCATGAGAAGTCTTTGCCTTCACTGGAGTGTCTTTATCAGGGATCATTTGGTTATAAAGAATGGACGCTCACACTAGCTCAAGTCAAAGAAGTAATTTATTGGAAAGGTAACAGGGGTGCTTCATGGAACCCAAGAACAGCGAGTGGAGGTAGTATGTTAATACTAATTGCGGTAGAGCAGTGAAGTGGGCAGAGAGGCACACTTCTTGGACACGCCATTGATTCAGCATCTCAAATTTACCATGGCCGCTCCATAACCCTTTATTCCTTTTCCTGTAAAAGGCCTGCTCCTCCTCACTGTGTTAGGTCAGGACAAACAAGATTGTGGTGCAATAGCAAACAGCCCTGAATCTCAGTGACTTAAAACAACAGAGATTAATTTTTCAACTGCATGTCGAATGCAAGTCAGCAGGAAGCACTGTTCCATGCTGCCCTTATTCCAGGACCCAGGCTGATGGAGTAGCAGCCACCATCCAGGAGAGAAAGAATCTTGAGGATTTGGGGCTGGGGTTAAATGCTCTGACCCAGAAGGGCCACATCTCATTGGCCAGAACTAGTCATAAGGCCACACTCAACCAAAAGGAGGACAGGAAGAAGGGAGAACCAGAAATATTTGTTGAACACCAATAATGACTACCATACCAGTCTTCTCCATCTCAAGAAAAGGCACTACCATCACATACCCAGTTAAAAAAAATCTAGGTGTTACCCTTGATCTCCCTTTCCCTTATTTCCAATGTATAATCCACCAGCAAGTTCTATCAACCCTACTTCTCTTCATTCTCCACCACTACCATTCTGCTCACCAGACCATAACCTTTCACTGGGAGGACTAAAATACCCTTAATGCAGGTCTTCCTGCCTCCAGTCTTACCCCCTGCACACCCGAGTCTAATTTCCACACAACGTCTCTGGTAGGCTGAATCTGTCCCCCATCCCCGGTCTCCACTTCCTAATCTCTAAAACTTGTGGATACTCATGCTACTTGGGAGGAGGGTCTTTGCAGATCTGATGAAGGTTACAAACCTTGAGATGGGGAGATCATCCTGTGTTTTCTGGTGGGTGCAATCTAATGCTGCACACCCTTCAAAGTGGAGAACGTTTCCCAGCTGTAGGTACGAAGATGTGGCAGAGAGGAAGTAGAAAGTGGTGCAGCAGGGTGGGGAGCCAGAGCGCTGTTGTGGTTCTGAGAAGGAGGGGGCTGTGCACAAGGATCCCAGGGAGGTTTCTAGGAGCTAAGGGGGGGGGGGGTCCCTAGCTGATAGCCGGTAAAGACATGAGAAATTTGGTTCCACAAACACATAGAACTGAATTCTGCCCACAACCTGAATCATGCTGGAAGTGGACTCATCCCTAGAGTCCTCAGAGGGGGGCTGGCTTTCCTCGTCCTGAGACTCCGGGCAGAGAAACAGCTGAGCCATGCTGACTTCTGACTACAAGACAGAGAGACAGTATATCTGTAATGTTTTAAGCACAGGGGTTTTTAGTATTTGATATGGCAGCAATAGGAAACGAATACAGCATCCATAGACACGTTTTTGTAAACATAAATTGGAAAATATCACTACTCTGCTCAAAATCCTCCAGTGTTGTTGTTGTTGTTGTTGTCGTTTTAAATCACATTTGGAGTAAAATTCAACCTATTTACTGAGGCCCATGTGCTCTGGCCTGCTCGCTCTCGTCCCCGTGTTCTTATTTCTGACCCGTAATTACACCGAGCTCCTCCCACCCACCTGCAACCCCTCTTGCCTCCAGATTTGTCTTGTCAGTCAAATCAGCCTTATTGCCTTTCTGAGCACTTAAAACCAAGTAACCACCCAGTTACACCCTATCACAGCCCGTTATTTTAATTCTCTTCAAACATCTGGCATTTTCTTATGTGTTTATCTGTTGTCTGTATCCTGATAAAATATAAGTTCAATGAGACTATGGACCTTGTCTGTCTTATACACTGATATATCCCAGTGCCTATAGGGTCTCAAGAGATATCAAGTGAATGAATTCAATGAGTGGACATAAGATAAAGCCTGACCCAAAGGCCTAAAATATGGTGAAATGTGCTACCAGATCCTTTTATGATTTCAACCAATTTGAGTTAGGTATTCTGTAACTCCCAACATGAAAATTCCTAATGGGCACGTCCCTTGTTTTCTCTTGCAGGAGTTTTTATAACTCTGTCTAAAGCATGTCATCATAATATTTTTATTCAATATAATGACAAATGTTAAAATCTGTATTTATATCCAGGGCCTGTCCTATCCTCCGGTCTCAGCCTACTACAGAGTAGGTGCTCAGTCAATTCTCATGGAAGGAATCACTGAACCCAATAATGACACAGGGAAGGTTGTGTTCATGAAGTTCTTAGTTCACCAGTCTCTTACAGTTACTCACATTCTTTTCTTTTTTTTTTAAGATTTATTTATTTATTTGAGAGAATCTTAAGCAGTCTCCCCACTGAGTGTGGAGCCCAACACAGGGCTCAATCTCATGACCCTGAGACCACGACCTGAACCAAAATCAAGAGTCAGACGCTTAACCAACTGAGCCACCCAGGTGCCCCCAGATACTCAGATTCTGAAACATACTGCATTAAAGAAACAAAAATGCTGTCCACCAAGGCAGAGCAAAATAACTGGACAGTAGGTCCCCTAATAATGGTCTTGTATATTTGTACTACACCATTAATTATCAATAATCCAAAAGTACCTCCCTAGTCAGGGAGAATCTAGTGTGAGATCAGGTGTTGTAAAAAAATAATTAATGGCAGTGACTCTAAATGAGCACAACTTATGTAAATAATCTTAATAGCAATGATAAGAGAGATAATCATTTACAGGTGTTATTTCCTGGGGAGGAAAATCCACCTTTTCTCGCAGGAGAAAATGCTAATAGTTGTATTAAATGTATAAGCCCTAATTAGCACACTGCTGCACTAGGTACTGTGCTAGTCCCCAAATCATGTTCTTTCACTCTTTCCTCTCTCAAGCAGATCCGTACACAATCAGACACTTATACTTTCTTTATATGTTCATCTTGGCAATGCTTTGACATTTATCTTCACCAATGATAATGTCTTCCAAAAAACATGCAATCAGTAGCCTTTCTTAGTCTTTGTCCACTTTTTTTCCCCCTCTCTCCCATAGACACATGCACGGAGATACAGACACACCTCTCCTTGTGATGTAAATATATACCTGAAAGATTACTAAGAAGCTGGTTTCCTTACAAACTGCTCTTGTTAATCTCCTTCTAAGCCCGTACAGGGTTTTATTTATTTATTTTTTAAGATCTTTTCTACAGCAAGAATAGTTCATATAAAATTATGAAGGGCTCTTTAGTATCTGTCTGACTCATATAACTTTGTTTTTCAGACTTTTCTCCTTGACATTCTAATTTTGATGATGATTGATGACAATGATGATAATATCCTATGGCTTCCACCTACTGTACTTACCATGTGCAAAGTACTGGGCCTACTGTTTTAAATGTTCTCTCATTTAATCCCCTCAATGGGGGCGCCTGGGTGGCTCAGTCCGTTAAGCGTCTGCCTTCGCATCAGGTCATGATCCCAGGGTCCTGGGATGGAGCCCCACATCGGGCTCCCTGCTCAGTGGGGAGCCTGCTTCTCCCTCTCTCTCTGCCTGCCGCTCTGCCTACTTGTGCTCTCTCTGTCAAATAAATAAAAAATCTTAAAAAAAAATCCCCTCAATGACCCCATAGATAATTATTGCACTTCCATTTACAAAACAAGAAACTGAAGCAAAGAGGCTAAGTAGCTTGCCCAAAGTCATATAGGTCCACTATATTTCCTAACCTTGTGGGACTTGAGTTACATTTCCAAGATAAAGTGACATGTTCTAACAAACATCTCATGCTTTTTCCTTTTGCATCTCTTCCCCCCAGGTTTTAGTCTGGATATCTTCTTCTAACCTATTTTCCAGTTGATCAATTTTCTCTTCAGTTGTGTCTAATTCATGATTTAATCCATTATTGAGTACTTAATTTATTACTTTTCAGTTCTAGTATTTCCATGTTGTTCTTTCTTATAGTTTTCAGTTCACCTAGATTCTCCATCTTGTCATTTGTCTTAAATATAATAAGCATAGTTATTTTAAAGTCTATGGTTTAAACTCCAATATCTGATTAGACTGTGGCTGTTTCTATTTCCATTGTTTCAGTCTTGTTTTTTTGATTGAGTGCTATACATTATATATTTGGAAATGTAGAGATAATTTGAGGCTATGGATTAGGTTATCATCCTTCATAGCAGATTTACATTTGCTTTGCACAGGCAGGATAACAGCCTCTACTCCTAGGATAAGGTATAGCCTTTCTGGTGTCTCAGTTCAGTGGCTAGGGAGGTCCACCATAATCTCTCCATGCTGGTTGGACCACAACTCCAATGTCTCCTCAGCACCGTGTAACCTCTGAAGTCTCTGTTCACCTCTCTGCCATTTACCAGATGTCCTCTGGTAAGCCATACACATGTGTACGTTAGGAATTAGCCAAGGATGCAAAGGGAACTTCTCAGGTTTCTTTTCCTGCAACACCCTCCTCTCTGGTGCCCTGCCCCTCCAATTCCTACCAAATCCCAGCCACCTTAGCTATGAATTCCAATCCATTTCTTCCAGTAAGACTGCCATGGCTTGAGCTCCATTTCCCTGTGCCATGGTTTAGAAAACTCCAAGGAAGAAAGGCAGGGTGAGATTGGGATTCTCCTTGTGTGCTTCCCTTCTCTTAAATTTTGTAGTCCTGGGCTAAGTGCTACCAAATAGTTAGTTTTGGCCAGACCCTGCCTTTCTTTCTAACCTATCTGTGGTAGGCAGTATCCTAAGATGGCCCTGAACATTGCCACCCCTTGGTGAACATGCTCTATATAATCCTTTCCCCTTGGGTATGAGTAGGCCCTGTGCATATGATGGATGTCAAATCCGTGATTATGTTACACTCTATGGCAAAGGCAAAGGGACTTTGTGGATTATGTAATTCAGGTCCCGAGTCAGTTGATTTTGAGTTAATAAAAATGGAGA
>NW_027398556.1:2487-10872 GCF_003265705.2 Callorhinus ursinus | reverse complement strand
ACAATACATTAACAAAAGAAAGAACAAGAATCATATGATCCTCTCAACAGATGCAGAAAAGCATTTGACAAAGTACAGCATCCTTTCTTGATTAAAACTCTTCAGAGTATAGGGATAGAGGGTACATACCTCAATATCATAAAAGCCATCTATGAAAAACCTACAGCAAATATCATTCTCAAAGGGGAAAAGCTGAGAGCTTTTCCCCTAAGGTCAGGAATGTGGCAGGGATGTCCACTCTCACCACTGCTATTCAACATAGTATTAGATGTCCTAGCCACAGCAATCAGACAACAAAAAGAAATCAAAGGCATCCAAATTGGCAAAGAAGAAGTCAAACTCCCACTCTTTGCAGATGATATGATACCGTATGTGGAAAACCCAAAAGACTCCACCCCAAAACTGCTAGAATTCATACAGGAATTCAGTAAAGTAGCAGGATATAAAATCAACGCACAGAAATCAGTGGCATTCCTATACACCACCACCAAGACAGAAGAGAGACAAATCAAGGAGTCGATCCCATTTACAATTGCACCCAAAACCGTAAGATACCTAGGAATAAATTTAACCAAAGAGGCAAAGGATCTGTACTCAGAAAACTATAAAATACTCATGAAAGAAATTGAAGAAGACACAAAGAAATGGAAAAAGATTCCAGGCTCATGGATTGGAAGAACAAACATTGTGAAGATGTCAGTGCTACCTAGAGCAATCTACACATTCAATGCAATCCCCATCAAAATACCATCCACCTTTTTCAAAGAAATGGAACCAGAAGAGACCCCGAATAGCCAGAGGAATATTGAAAAAGAAAAGCAAAGCTGGCGGCATCACAATTCCAGACTTCCAGCTCTATTACCAAGCTGTCATCATCAAGACAGTATGGTACTGGCACAAAAACAGACACATAGATCAATGGAACAGAAGAGAGAGCCCAGAAATGGACCCTCAACTCTATGGTCAACTCCTCTTTGACAAAGCAGGAAAGAATGTCCAATGGAAAAAAGACAGTCTCTTCAACAAATGGTGCTGGGAAAATTGGACAGCCACACGCAGAAGAATGAAACTGGACCATCTCCTTACACCACACACAAAAACAGACTCCAAATGGTTGAAAGACCTAAACGTGAGACGGGAGTCCATCAAAATCCTAAAGGAGAACACAGGCAGCAACCTCTTCGACCTCAGCTGCAGCAACTTCTTCCTAGAAACATCGCCAAGGCAAGGGAAGCAAGGGCAAAAATGAACTATTGGGATTTCATCAAGATAAAAAGCTTTTGCACAGCAAAAGAAACAGTCCACAAAACCAAAAGACAAGCGACAGAATGGGAGAAGATATTTGCAAATGACATATCAGATAAAGGGGTAGTATCCAAAATCTATAAAGAACTTATGAAACTCAACACCCAAAGAACAAATAATCCAATCAAGAAGTGGCCGAAGACATGAACAGACATTTTTCCAAAGAAGACATCCAAATGGCCAACAGGCACATGAAAAAGTGCTCAACATCGCTTGGCATCAGGGAAATCCAAATCAAAACCTCAATGAGATACCACCTCACACCTGTCAGAATGGCTAAAATTAACAAGTCAGGAAACGACAGATGTTGGCGGGGATGCGGAGAAAGGGGAACCCTCCCACACTGTTGGTGGGAATGCAAGCTGGTGCAACCACTCTGGAAAACAGTATGGAGGTTCCTCAAACAGTTGAAAATAGAGCTACCATACGATCCAGCAATTGCACTACTGGGTATTTACCACAAAGATACAAATGTAGGGACCAGAAGGGGTCCGTGCACCCCAATGTTTATAGCAGCAATGTCCACAATAGCCAAGCTGTGGAAAGAGCCAAGATGTCCATCGACAGATGAATGGATGAAGAAGAGGTGGTATATATACACAATGGAATATTATGCAGCCATCAAAAGGAATGAGATCTTGCCATTTGCAACGACGTGGATAGAACTGGAGGGTGTTATGCTGAGCGAAATAAGTCAATCAGAGAAAGACATGTATGATATGACCTCACTGATATGAGGAATTCTTAATCTCAGGAAACAAACTGAGGATTGCTAGAGTGGTGGGGGGTGGGAGGGATGGGGTGGCTGGGTGATAGACATTGGGTAGGGTATGTGCTATGGTGAGCGCTGTGAATTGTGCAAGACTGTTGAATCACAGATCTGTACTTCTGAAACAAATAATGCAACATATGTTAAGAAAAAAGAAAAAGAAGAAGATAGCAGGAGGGGAAGAATGAAGGGGAGTAAGTCGGAGGGGGAGACAAACCATGAGAGACGATGGACTCTGAAAAACAAACTGAGGGTTCTAGAGGGGAGGAGGGTGGGGGGATGGGTTAGCCTGGTGATGGGTATTAAAGAGGGCACATTCTGCGTGGAGCACTGGGTGTTATGCACAAACAATGAATCATGGAACACTACATCAAAAACTAATGATGTAATGTATGGTGATTAACATAACAATAAAAAAATTTTAAAAAAAAGGAAAGGAAAGCCCAAGCCCAGATGACTTCACTAGTGAATCTCACCAAGCATTTAAAGAATTTAAAGACTCAATACCAGATCTTCACAAACTCTAAGAAAAAAAAAGAGAGAGAGAAAGGAATATGCCAGCTCATTCTATGAGCCCAAAATTACTGGATATCAAAACCAAAAACATTACAAGAAAACTACAGGCCAATATCTCTTATGAATACAGACACCAAAATCCTTAACAAAATACTAGCAAATCAAATCTAACATATAAAAGGATTATAGACCATGACCAAGTAGGATAAATCCCATGAATGCAAGGTGAAACATCTAAAAATCAGTTAGTGTAGTACCATTTCAATAGCATGAAAGACAAAAAACACATGATCATCTCAACAGATGGAGAAAAAGAATTTGACCAAATCCAACACCTGTTGATAAAGACACTCAACAATTAAGAACAGAAGGGAAGGGGTGCCTGGGTGGCTCAGTCGATTAAGCATCTGACTTTTGGTTTCAGCTCCAGGCTCCAGTCATGATCTCAGGGTCATGAGATGGGCGCTCTGCTTCAGATTCTGTGCTCAGCGGGGAGTCTGCTTGAGACTCTCGCTCTCCCTCTCCCTCTGCCCCTCCCATCTCTCACACGTGCTCTCTCTAAAATAAAGAAATCTTTAAAAAAAAAAAAACACAAAAGAAAAGAAGGGAACTTCCTCAATTTGATAAAGTCCATTTATGAAAACACACTGCTAACATCAAACTTAATGGTAAAAACTGAATGTTTTCCCTCCATGATCAAGAGGATATCTGTTCTTCCACTTCTGTTTAACACTGAATGGAGATTCTAGCCAGGGCATTTAGGCAATAAAAAGAAACAAAAGGTATCCAGATTGGGAAGGAAAATGTAAAACTCTCCCTCCTATACCATATATATAAAATTCAAAGGAATCACCTACCAAAAAATACTATTAAAGTTCAGCAAGGTTGCAATATAGCAGATAAATATAAAAAGATGAACTGTATTTCTACACACTAGCAATGAATATGAAAATAAAACAATTCCACTTATAATAGCATAAAAAATACAAATAAATTGAACAAAAAAAGTACAAGACTTCTGTAAACTACAAAACATTATTTGAGAGATTTTTAAAGGACTTAAATAAATGGAAGGACATCCCACATTCATAGAACAGTACACTTAATGTTAAGATGGCAGTACTTCCAAACTGATCAACAGATTCAATATAATTTCAAATTATATCCCACCTGGCTTTGAAGAAATTGAGATCCTAAAATTCATATGGAAAGTCAACTGGCACAGAATAGCCAAAATGTCTTTAAAAAGAACAATGTTGGAGGGGTGCCTGGGTGGCACAGTCAGTTAAGCATCTGACTCTTGGTTTTGGTTCAGGTCATGATATGGTCGTAAGATCCAGCCTCGCATCAGGCTCTGTGCTCAGTGGGGAGTTTGCTTGAGATTCTCTCTCTCTGCCCCCCCACGCCCCCCACTCCCTAAGATAAATAAATCTTTTTAAAAAATTAAAATTTAAAAAAGGTGGCACCTGGGTAGCTCAGCCAGTTAAGTGCCTGCCTTCGAGCCCCACATCGGGTTCCCTGAACAGTTTTGCTTCTCCCTCTCCCACTACCCCGCTTGTGTTCCCACTCTCACTGTATCTCTGTCAAATAAAATCTTTCTTTAAAAAAAATGTCTACATGAATATTCATAGCATTAATCATAAGCCTAAAACTAGAAATAACCCAAATACCTATCAACTGACAAATGAATCAACAAAATGTGGCCTATCCACACAATATTATCCAGCCATAAATAGGAATGAAGTATTCATACATGCAAACACGTGGATGAACCTTGAAAGCATTACACTAAGTGAAAGGATACAAACACAAGAAGTCACACAGCATATGATTCTACTGATATGAAATGTCCAGATAAAGCAAAATAGAGACAGAAAGTAGATTAATGGTTTTCTAGGAGTGAACAGGGAGACCTAATGGTTATAGGGTTTATTTGGGGGAATGAAAATATTCTAAAATTGACTGTGAGGATGGCTGCACAATTTTGTGACTATACTAAAAACCAACAAATTGTAACTATTACATGGGTGAATTGTATGGTCTGTGAATTCTCTCTCAATAAAGCTGCTATATTTAAAACCAACAAACACAGATTTCCTGAAGGCTTCGAGCAGCGGCTTCATGGGCCGAGCGTGAACCCTGCCTATGTGGGTGCTCATCAGCCCCACCACTGACCAGCTGGTGTGGGGGCCACAGTACTGAACCCTCCCCATGGGGCTCAGGGCTTTCAAAACAGAACAGCAACTCTTTCCCACAGTGGCTGTAAACTTTAAATGAAGAAACCCTGGTAAAGCTCTGAGCCCAAGGACAAGGCCAGAGCCCAGCATGCCCTGTCAGAGTCGCAGCATCCCGGGACTGGCTGGCGTGTCTCAGCTCTGGAGCCAAACCCGCAAGGGAGAGCAGAGATAAGAGCAAATCAGACAGCAGACAAGGGAACAGAATGCCTTCCAGAAGCCAAATTACCTGCTGGCTTTGATCCTTTTTTTCACTCAGGTCTCTAGAAGCAACAGCTTCATTTCCCTTTTTAGTGACTTCTTCTATTCGCTCCTCACACTGCTCCTTCAGCTCTTTCATCTGACTGATGCACTGGCTCCTTTGGTGAAAGAAAGCGAAAGGAAAGACAAATATTTAGGGATGTGTCTATTCAGCAAGGATTTCCTGCCATGACCGTGGCATCCACCATGTCAGTAAGACATAGCTCATCTTGTTCCTGGTTCCGGCTCTTGATATCAAGAGGGCACATAAGGCATGTGGGTTTCAGTTACTAAATGGCAAGAAAACTGGAGTTTGCTGAAACTTACTACAAATTTGTCACACTGTTCTAAAACAGCTGAACTTTAGTGGTTAGAAAAAATAATTTTTAGGGACACCTGGGTGACTCAGTTAGTTAAGCATCTGCCTTCGGCTCAGGTTGAGATCGAGCCCCGTCGGGCTCTCTGCTCATCGGCGAGTCTGCTTCTCCCTCTCACTTTCCCTCTCTGCTCTCTCTCCCTCCCCCTCTCAAATAAATAAAACCTTTAAAAAACTTTTTAAAAATACAATCTGTGGCAAAATAAATATATATATGATCTTGTCCCCAGCTATTAGCACAGAGCTCCTAAAGCCCTTGGAATTTCCGGAGTAATGGATGGGTCTTCTGTCAGTCAAAGGAACCCTCTGGACCACACCTGAGTTTACGCTAATGTGCTGGCTTACACAGCCTTAGGATGGGCTGGTGGCCAGAGGAACCACCCCCATAATTACAGGGTTGGAACTTTCAGCCCTACCGCCACCTAAACTCCAGGAATGGGGAAAGTAGAGATGGAATTTATGTAGTAAAACCTCAGACAAAATCTCTGGGTGATGAGGCTTGGCAAGCTTCTCAGTTGGTTAACATCAATGTACTAGAAAGGTGGCACCCCAACTCCACCAGGAAAGGAGCTGTCTCCCCTACAACTGCCCCACAACCAAGACTCTCCCATATAGCTGTTCCTGAGATACAGCCCTTATAATAAAACTGTAGTCATGAGTACAGCACTTGGCAGAGTTCTATGAGTCATCCTACAGAATTACCAACCCTGAGGGGTTCAGGAGGCACTGAACTTGTAGCGAGGAGGCAGAGTACAGGTACCTTGGGGACACCTGGAATTTGTGGGTATCATCTGAAGAGGGGAGAGTCGTGGGACTGAAAAATGCAATAACCAAAATTAAAGAACTTAAAGAATGAGTGCAAATAGCAGAATGGAGGCAAGAATCTTTGAAATGGAAGACAGAACAATAGACATTACCTAATCAAAGGAACAGAGAGAAAACAGACTGGGGTAAAAAAAAGAAAAACAAACCAACCTGCATGGGGGATCTGCACGACTATGACAGAGATCTAACATGCCTGTCCTCAGAATCCAGGAAGGAGAAGAAGACTTTCCCAGCAGGGCCCACATAACTAGCCACCTTTACAACCATGCCCCAAATATTCCTCCTCTTCACTCATCTCGGGGACCACAGGATAACAGTCTGCCTCGCCCAGATGGCTCCAAGCTCCTCATGTCCTCCTTCTTTCCAGCACAAGTCCTAGCCTCCCTTCTCTACTCCCCAGTTGGTAGGATTCCATTCTAAATGACCTTCCCTAAGAAGTCTTTTTTTGGGTAATAGATAAGGATTCATGAAAATGACTGTTTAAGAACAGTATCGAAAGGCACTTTCAAAAAGTGGGTAAGTTAGCATATCAGGTTTGGCTGGGTGAAACAGAAAGGGCAAGTGATAGCAATCTGCTTCTTCCACAAATCAAAGTCTGATGTAGGTTGCCCAGCGCCAGGATGGCAGCTCTGAGTCATCAGGGATAGAGACTTCTCTTTCTGTTTCATGATCCTGGCACTGGTTTCTAGCCTCATGATCCAAGATGGCTACAGTGGCCCAGCCATCTTGCATGAGTCCCAGGCAGCAGGAAGGAACAAGGGGGAAAGGTAAAGGAGAGGGGTTACAGTGGACCGTCCTCACTTTCAGAAGCCTTCCTACAGTCCTACACTACCATTTCCTTTCCCCACTAGCCAGAAATTAGTCACAAGGCCATACTTAACTGCAAGGAGGGTTTGGAAATCCAGGAATTACACTGGGGGAGAAAATAATGGATCTGGATAAGCAATGGCCAGTCTTTGCCACAGGCAGTTTTAAAAATATTTTGAGGGGGGCAGAGCAAGATGGCGGAGGAGTAGGAGACCTGGATTTCGTCTGGTCTCAGGAATTCAGCTGAACAGGGATCAAACCATTCTGAACACCTACGAATTCAACAGGAGATCGAAAATAAGAAGAATAACAACACTCTGAACAGAAAAGTGACCACTTTCTGGAAGGTAGGACGTGCGGAGAAGTGAATCGGAGGCGATATTCGGGAGGATAGACGGCGGGGGAGGGGGCCACCGTCGGCCGCTTCTGGCAAGTGCTAGAGCCGCGGAGCACAAAATCAGAACTTTTAGAAGTCAGCTCCGCGGAGGGACGTCGCTCCAGTGGCTAAGCAGGAGGTGGAACCCTCGCAGGACAGTGTGGTCTCAGGACCCTCGGGGTCACAGAAAGACCGGGGTGCCTGAGTGCGGCAGAGCTCCCAGGTATCGGAGCGGGGAAGCCGGCTGCAGAGACGGAGCCGAGGCGCGGGCTCTCAGCTCGGGGTTGCCATAAACTGTGATCCGCGGCCCAGTCGGGCCACTACTCCTCCAGCAGGGACCCAACAAGCGGCAGATCTGGGGAGACTCCCCTTCCTTCCCGGGAGGAGCGGCGCGGGAGTGCACCGCAGGGATCTGCTGGGTTTGGAGACTCCACACGGGGTCGGGTGCCAGATAGAAACGGTCGGTCACAGGCCGGGTGAGCACGGAGTGCGGCCGGAGACCGGGGAGACGGGAGTGACTGCTTTTCTCTGGGGGCGCACTGAGGAGCGGGGCTCCGAGTTCTCACCTCCACCGGGCAGAGATTGGGAGGCCACCATTTTCACCCTGGTCCTCCAAAGCTGTACCGAGAGCTTGCAGGGAACAAAAGCTCCTGAGAGCAAACCGGAGCAGCTTGCTTAGCCCAGACTCACAAGGGCGGGGCAATTCCGCCTCCGGCAACAGGCCCCTCCCCCAGAAGATCAGCAAGAACAGCCAGCAAGCCAAGACCAAGTTTACCGATCAAGGAGAACAGCAGAACTCCAGCGCTAGGGGAATACTGCACATAGAATTCATGGCTTTTTTACCATAATTCATTAGTTTTTCAACGTTAATTTTTTTAACTTTTTTTGAATTTTTCTTTTTCCCTTTTTCAAACATCTTATCAATCCCTTTTTAAAA
>NW_027398556.1:0-2387 GCF_003265705.2 Callorhinus ursinus | reverse complement strand
TTATCAATCCCTTTTTAAAAAAAAAACATTTTTTATTTTTCATTTTTAGAGTCATATTTTTATCCCTTCATAGTAGTTACCCTTATTTTTGGCATATATATATAAGTTGTTCTCTCTTTAAAATTTTGAGATACAATTTCTTCTAACAGATCAAAATATACCCTAAATC
Source organism: Callorhinus ursinus (assembly GCF_003265705.2). Lineage (NCBI taxonomy): Eukaryota > Metazoa > Chordata > Mammalia > Carnivora > Otariidae > Callorhinus > Callorhinus ursinus. The sequence goes on along the minus strand of NW_027398556.1, from coordinate 2,218 downwards.
ACTAGCGTATGGCTTTGTTCTATTCTGCCTGATCACATTCTCTCCCTTTTTTTTTCTTTTTAAATCCTCTTCTTTCTTTTTAAAAACAACTTATCAATTCCTTTTATAAAATCTTTTATAATTTTCATCTTTACAGTCATCTGCCATCCCTTCATTGTATCAACCCTTATTTTGTACATATATGTCTTTCTTCCTTTAAAATTTTAGCAGGCACTTTCTTCAAACAGACCAAAATATGCCCAAAAGCTAGTGTGTGGCACTGATCTATGCACTAGCCTGATCATATTTGATCATATTCTGTTTTTTTTGTTTTGTTCTGTTTTTCTTTGTTTTTACCTTTTTCTTTTTCCTTTTTATTTTTCTCTTCTTTCCCTTTCTTGTCCCCTGGTTTCAGGTCTTTTCTGATTTGTATAGAGTATATTTGCTGGAGACGTTGTTAACCTGTTAGCATTCTGTTCTCTCATTCATCTGTTCTCCTCTGGACAAAATGACAAGACGAAAAAAAAGAACAAGAGGTAGTACCATCTGCCAGGGACCTACTCAATACTGACATTAGTATGATGTCAGACCTAGAGTTCAGAATCATGACCTTAAAGATACTAGCTGGGCTTGAAAAAAGTGTGGAAGTTATTAGAGAAACCCTTTCTGGAGAAATAAAAGAACTAAAATCTAACCAAGTTGAAATCAAAAATGCTATTAATGAGGTGCAATCAAAAATGGGGGCACTAACCGCTAGGATAATTGAGGCAGGAGAATCAGCGATATAGAAGACCAAATGATGGAAAATAAAGAGGCTGAGAAAAAGAGAGAGAAACAACTACAGGATCACGAGGGCAGAATTCGAGAGATAAGCGATAAGATAAGACGAAACATTAGAATAATTGGGATCCCAGAAGAAGAAGAAAGAGAGAGAGGGGCAGAAGGTATATTGGAGCAAATAATAGCAGAGAACTTCCCTAATGTGGGGAAGGAAACAGGCATCAAAATCCAGGAGGCACAGAGAACCCCTCTCAAAAATCAATAAAAATAGGTCAACACCCCGACATCTAATAGTAAAACTTACGAGTCTCAGAGACAAAGAGAAAATCCTGAAAGCAGCTCGGGAGAAAAGATATGTAACCTACAATGGCAGAAACATTAGATTGGCAAGAGACCTATCCACAGAGACCTGGCAGGCCAGAAAGGACTGGCATGATATCTTCAGAGCACTAAACGAGAAAAATATGCAGCCAAGAATACTATATCCAGCTAGGCTATCACTGAAAATAGAAGGAGAGATAAAAAGCTTCCAGGACAAACAAAAACTAAAGGAATTTGCAAACACAAAACCAGCCCTACAAGAAATATTGAAAGAGGTCCTCTAAGCAAAAAGAGAGCCTAAAAGCAGCATAGATCAGAAAGGTACACAGACAATATACAGTAACAGTCACCTTACAGGCAATACAATGGCACTAAATTCATACCTTTCAATAGTTACCCTGAATGTAAATGGGCTAAATGCCCCAATCAAAAGACACAGGCTATCAGATTGGATTAAAAAACAAGACCCATCGATATGCTGTCTGCAAGAGACCCATTTTAGACCCAAAGACACCCCCAGATTGAAAGTGAGGGGGTGGAAAACCATTTACCATGCTAAGGGATACCAAAAGAAAGCTGGGGTGGCAATCCTTTTATCAGACAAATTAGATTTTAAAACAAAGACTGTAGTAAGAGATGAAGAAGGACACTATATCCTACTTAAAGGGTCTATCCAACAAGAAGATCTAACACTTGTCAATAACTATGCCCCTAACGTGGGAGCAGCCAATTATATAAGGCGATTAATAACAAAAGCAAAGAAACACATTGACAACAATACAATAACAGTGGGGGACTGTAACACCCCCCTGACTGAAATGGACTGATCATCTAAGAAAAGATCAACAAGGAAATAAAGACTTTAAATGAAACACTGGACCAAATGGACTTCACAGACATATTCAGAACATTCCATCCCAAAGCAACGGAATACACATTCTTCTCTAGTGCCCATGGAACATTCTCCAGAATTGACCACATCCTAGGTCACAAATCAGGTCTCAACTGGTACCAAAAGACTGGGATTATTCCCTGCATATTTTCAGACCACAGTGCTTTGAAACTAGAACTCAATCACAAGAGGAAAGTCAGAAAGAACTCAAATACATGGAGGCTAAAGAGCATCCTACTAAAGAAT
>NW_027398555.1:0-11224 GCF_003265705.2 Callorhinus ursinus | reverse complement strand
TGGTCTGAATCCAAGCCACACCACATCCCTACCAGCATGTTTGGGCAAGTGGGGCTCCAAGCTCTTGATTGGAGGCAAGGTGAGTCACAGCTCTTAACACAGGGGTCACTGTGGGGCGTAAATGAGGTGACACATCCTGTCTCTAGCTGTGAATAATCATCTGGCATCAACACACATTCCTGCAGCCACATCTACTCATCCTCCATGCACTGCCCCTCCTCTTCACCTGCATATGCCTCCAACACCCCACATCCTTCACATGTGTCTGAGGAGAGCCCAGGGGCATTGACTTTCATGGATTTTAGGTTGAAGTAGAGCAGTTCAGGATGATGGGTCTTCCGTGGATGGAGGAGGCAGGGCTTTCCTAAAACATGTCTTCTGTGATCGCTGAACACCAAGCTGCCTGGCTGTAGACTATAGGATCGCACCTACACTGCAGGAGGCCCGTGTGAACCTCATTGACCTCGACTTTGTAACTCCACCCAGTGGTACAACGGGCGCATTTGTTCAACCAATGTGTGTGCAAGGTACCCTGAAGGCAGGGTAACTTCCATTCGGGAAGATCGACACCTGCCAGGTAACTTCCATTCAGGCGCCCCTTTCCCTGTCAACACCACATTTGTGAATTCCTGAACTCCACTCCCTGCAGGACTCTGCTTCAGGGACCATTTCCCTGGTCCCATCTTGTAGCAGTGAGGATGGGAGGTGATAACTTGGGCCCCAACAAAGAACCAGTCACCACACAGAGAGCTTTATCCCACCATGACACAGAGATCATACCACCCGAACTCCACACTGGAAGAGAATGCTTACCTCTCCTCAAGAGAATACAAAACCTTCAAATCCACTTGTACACACATGCCCATGTGTGTACATGGATAAAGCCTCATACGTGGACACATGGGTCGCTTATCTTCCTTCCTCACTGCAAGAAGACTCCTGACAATCCACACCCTTCCAAATCCACCTGAAGCTGTGAATACCAACTCAATGTGTACCACCACCACTTGTGTTCATGGCAGCAAGAAGCCATGTGACAGAACAAACTGTCCTTCCAGAGCCTATGGCCCTTCTGCGCAGGGGAAAAGTGGCTCAGACATAGAGTGACTTCTGTGTCTTTCTGGGCAGGGGGACAGCGGCGGGCCTCTCTTGTGCAGAGACAACGTGGCAAACACCTATGTGGTTGTGGGAGTGACAAGCTGGGGGGTAGGCTGTGCCCGAACTAAGCGCCCCAGATCTACACGTCCACCCAGCTGTATCTGAAATGGACTGCTTCCAAGATCAGTTCTAATGCCTTGCACATGGCTCAATCGCCCACCCTTCCCCATTCAACTTCTCAAGCAATCCGACTAGACAACCCTTTGCCTGCGCTTCTGCTCGCCCTCCTTGTTACTTCCAATGCACTCTTCGAACTCCACCCAGCTCCCCTGCATCTCGACCTCGACCTAGACACAAACCTCCGGCGCCAACCCCAGCCCCACCCCCATCCCCACCTGCTCCCCCACCTATCACTAAAGCTCCCCGCGTACTTTATGTTGCCAAGTGACTACATAAACTCACAGAGATCTTGAAAGGGAAGACCTTTTCTAATGAAAAGGGGTATTATGAAATGGAGACCACAGATCTCCCAGAGCAGAACGCTGCCTCCTGGTCTGACCCCACTCCAAGCAGACCCAGGGAGCCCTTTACTCCCAAGAAAACAAAGATGGAATAAATAAATATAAACATAAATATAGATATAGATATATCAAAATATCTCTATCTGTCTATCTATCTATCTATCTATCTATCTATCTATCTATCTATCTATGATCCATCTATCTATCTATCTAATCTATGAGGGGATGATTTCTGGACTTCTTCCTACCTGCCCTCCCCGACTCAATCCCAACCCTCCCCCAGCAAATCTGTCTTCCCTCTGTCACCCTCCAACAGTATGGAATTGCTTGTGTGTCAGGGGACATTGTGGTTTCCTAAGTCTTGATTTTTGAAGTTGGAACAAGGCGATTTGTGGGGACAGGCCAGGTATGGACTGGACCTCACACTCAGAGTCTCTGCTTATTAAATCGGTGAAGGTTGGCCCTGGAGCACTTCTGTGAGATGAGCTGCCTCAGAAGGAGGGGTGTGGGTCTGAGTCCATTGGAAGAATGACCCCGTCTGAAGTTTTGTAGCGTGGCCATCTGATGCTCAGTCCACATGGCCAAACCCAGGCAGGAGTCTACCCTCAACCAGAATTGCTTATGTCCATCAGTGAATTCCTGAGAAAGAGATCTCGATGGCCTCATGTCAACTGCCCAATCTGGTCAGGGCCCAGATCAAGGCTAAATCCTGTATTAACCACTTGAGAATTAATGATGGCAGGCTCCAGAAAGAAAGCCCCGGGCTCCTGGCTGGGCAGTTGCTGCAACAAGCAACAATCTCATACCTGTTCCCCTGATCAATGTGTGCACATGTTTCAAGTGCAAGATGGTCCTATATACTGTTTGCAATGACAGATGGCATAGGGTACAGGAGCGTGAGGGAGGAACTTTGGGTGAGGAAGACCAAGGACCCTGTCTTTTCCCGCTGGGGCTGCAACAGGGAATGATGAAGCAGGCGTAAGTATTTTCAGGATTCGTCAGTCTGTGTGGGTTCAAACAAACCCCTCATTTACCCCTCATCAGCTATGTGGCCTTCGGAATATGGCCAGAGGTTTGTGTGACAATGAAATTAGGACAGATCTGAAGCTTTCAGAGCAGAGCGTGACATACCATACATTCTTAAAGATGTGGACTCTAGAGCCAAATATTGATGAGATGTTGGGTAACCTTACACGTATGCAGGGGCACTCGGGTATATATCGTCTGTGCACTTAAGGGCCCTGGAATGCCTAGGCTACGTAAGAGGACTTGCAAATTGATCTGGGTGGCCCATGGCTCTGTAGTGTATTAACATTTGATAAAATAAAAAAAAAAACAAGTTTTATCTGCCTTTACTGCGAGCCAACATTCCTAAGATTAGAGTTGGCATGCCAATGATTCCTTTCGTTTGCTTTGGTCTGTCTCTACTAAAGTCAGTTTCTTAATCTCCTTACTGGGTATATAAGCTTTGTACCCTGGTGTCAGACACCGGGTACCCTCTAAACACTGAACAAAACTCAATGTCAGTCACAGAGTGAGACAAACACCAAGCCACACGCCACATGGTCCAAAGAGCAGAAACAGCCATGGCAGCAACTCAGGACCTAACCTCACCCTTCCTGGGCAGTCCTGAACCCTGAGCTTGCAGTTGGGAATGGTGTGGCAAGATGTGCTCAGGCTAGGGAGTAGGGGTGGGTGTGGAGGATTTGGCACATATTTGGAGGAGGTATAGTACTAGTCATTTCTTTCCACTTACAAATCATCCCTCATTCTCAGAGCTTCCCAGGATACAGAACGGATTCTCCTGGCACTCTCTACTTCCACATGCTCAAATCCTTGTCCTTAGTTTTTCCCTTCTCTCCTCATTGGGCCTGTCATCTGTAGCTGACACTTGGGTCTCCTTCCTGGGTTGACGGGGCTTATGCTCAGGGAACACTGATGAGAGGCCATGGATAGGGTAGAGCCTGCAGAATCCGATTGATGGGTTCTTGTGTATCTTCTGAAACTTTCCATGCCCACGAATAGATTTACGTATAACACTCTTCTTATTTAGTCACTGTTCATACTACTGTGACTTCCTGTTTCATTTAGCAAATTAGAGTTATTTTCATATTAGCACACAGGGACTCACCTTCTCAAAATTACGTTGTGCGGTATGGGTACCTAGGAGATATAGTGCCACATTTCCTTCCTGGGAGGCGTACTCTAGCCGCCTGCTTTAGCTTTCCCTCAATGTACTCATTTCCCCACATATAAGCCAATACTGGTTTATATCAAATTCACTGATTTTTGCAAAATGAATAGATGTTCCAATTGTCGTTTTTTTTTTTTTAATTATGAATGAAGTTGTTTACAGGTGAAGTTCGACTTTCTGATCTGCCTTCACATTCCTGTTGATACTCTAACCCTGAAAATGGCTTACAGGTCCTGAGCAGATACTGCTGCAAACAGAGACAAGAAGAACAGGGGAATACTGGACAGGCTGTACGATGAGCCAGCACCAAGGGGCATCTAGGCAACTGAGGGATATGCTCACTGTTTCTTGAGGGATGGTTTAGGCAAATGATAAGTATTTTTCTAAAAATCAGAATTCATGCTGACATTTATGCTAGGAACAATAACAAGATGATTTGGCAGTGGCCAAACCTGTGCACGTGGTAAAAGCCTTACTCTTGAGCATTTGGGAATAACAACCTAAGATGTGTGTAGGCACAAGTTCTAATTGCAAATTTGATCCGTAGGACAAATCTTTTTTTAAGATTTATTTATTTATTTATTTGAGAGAGAGAGATAGCATGAGAGAGAGCATGAGCAGAGAGAAGACGCAGAGGCAGAAGGAGAAGCAGTCTCCCCACTGAGCAGGAAGCACAATGTGGGACTTGATCTCTGGACCCTAAGATCATGACCTGAGCCGAAGACAGACGTTCAACTGACGGAGCCACTCAGGCACCCCCAATATAAGAAATCTTATATTTACAAGGAAAAAACTGATCCCAATGAATATAATTTTAGTACACTTTAAATTGAAGTGGAAAAAATGGAGGTAGTTGATCTTTAATGTGTAGAAAACTCATCAAGAGACAGAAATTAGCCTAATGAAGTTTTCTGCTGAAAATATATTCTTGGTAAAGAATCGTCAGTGACCTGCTTCTGGCCACTAGAGTTGGGCCTGTGTACTTCTCTTGCATAGGTATTCAGATAGTGGAATGACTGGGTTATATGGCAGGTGTAAGTTTTGACCTATGAATGCACCCAGGAAACCAGCACCACGATCAACACAGTGAACCTGTCCATCATTCCAGTGGCTTCCTTGGGGTACTCTGTAATCCCTCCAGCCCCTTCCCTCCCCGACCCTAGCAACTTCTCTCTGTTTCTCTCACTGTGTATCTGTTTGCATTAAAAAATAATAATAAATGCAATCATAAAGAGAGTGGTCTTTTTTGAGGGGGGTCTAGCTTCTTTCACTCAGCATAATCATTTTGAGGTTTATCCATGTGGCAGTGTGTTCCAGTCCTTGTGGACTGGACAGTCCTTGTGTCTCATCCTTGTTGCCACCCAGCGCTTCACTATGTGACTGCCCCACAATTTGTTTCTCTAACCAGGTGATGGACTTAACAGTTTTAGGTCATTAGAAATAAAGCAGCTATGAGCATTTGTACACAAGTCTTTGTGTGGGCATATACTTTCATGTTTCCTGGCTAAGTACCTCCACGCAGGATCATATGGTACGTGTATGGTGAGCACTTTAAAAACCTGTCAAAACGTTGAAACTTCAAGGCAGTTTCAACACTCTACATCCCCGTCAGCAATATCTGAGAGTTCCAGTTCCTCCCGCTCCTTGCCAACACTTGGTGTGCTCCGTCTTTTTGATTTAATTTAAACTTTAAAAACAATTTAAAAGATTTTATTTATTTATTTGAGAGAGAGAGAGCACAAGCGAGCACAAGCAGGGGAGGGCAGAGGGAAAGGGAGAAGCAGACCCCCGCTGACCAAGGGAGCCCGACAAGGGGCTTGATTCCAGGACCCGGGGATCATGACCTGAGCCGAAGGCAGTCGCTTAACCAACTAAGCCACCAAGGTGCCCCGAATTTTAGCCATTCTTATAGGTGTGTAATAATATGTCATGTGTGGGGTATTTATCCAAAAGTGTAATTTTATATATATTAAAGCATTCTAAATGAATATTGTTAAGATTTATCATGAGGTAATAGGGCAGTAACTTTTGACAGTAGCAAAATGTGGGAGTGCACATAGGGAAAGGAGGAGGTAGAAATAAGTATAAAATTAAATCCATTCAAACAGAATTTGGAATTTTCAAGCATGACAAACATCAATGGAAAACATCTGAAAGACATAACAATAGCAACAATTATAGAACAATTTCTCCATTAAGCCAGGTCTATCCTATATAAAGATATTCAAAAGTATCCAAACTCCCAGAGCTTCCCTGTCTGCTGAAGTTACTACACCCAAGTAGAACACTTTATATTAAAACAAAATGCTCAGGGTGCGCAACTGGCTCAGTCAGTAGAGTGTGTGACATTTTATTTTAGGGTCATGAGTTCAAGCCCCATGTTACATTGTAGAGATTACTCTTTAAAAAGATACTGAAAAAAAACAAATTTAGCACAAGTCAACAATTTGCCCACAGTCAGTTCATCCTCCACTTTTAGGGTGATGATAGGTTTGCTCCTCCCAAGAAGCATCATGTGCCACCTTATTGACATTTTTACGGTTTGTTTATTTCCAATGTATGCTTTGATCTTGCCCCACTAATTCTTTCTCCCCAAAGCTCTAGAGTACCCCAGGTTTGATCTACATGCTCAGTGAAAGAAGAAGAGATACAATACAGAGCCCAGAGGTGGGACCTACCGGCCAGCACTTGCATCTCTCCTGGCTGGTTTGAACTATCACTGAACTGACTTTGATAGGCAAATGTGTGCCACTATGCCAAGAAGATGCTAAATTCCATGCTCAGACAGATTCGGGAGTGTGGCTAGGGTCAAATGATTCCTCAGGCTCTATATGCCAGGAATATAAAATTGGTTAATTTAATTTTGGATTGTTTAATTTCTGAGATAAGAATCCAAACTTCAATAACTTTTCCTTCAGGAACATGACTTAAGTGTTGCATTATATTAAAACAGTCAAAATGTTCTCTCATGAATACAGTACGGTCATTGTGACGTGGCTCTAGTGATGATGAGCAGGCTGTCCTATCATTGCAGCCCTACTTCATCCTTCAGTCACTGAAACACTATTACTCACCCTAAAGGTACATACTGTACATATAGACACAGCATTGTGAAGACAACTTAGTTGAATATAGGCCATTTCCAAAATTACCATCAACATTCCTAAAAGCAAATAAAACAAATCATTCTACACATTGCTTATTTAGTGCAAAGCTTTTGAAACAACCTTATTCAGAAAAGCCGTGCTCTGCATTTGGCTAGCTATTAGCCTAGTCATGAGAGATCTATCTATAAGAAAGTAAGGAAGGAACAAATTGATAGTGGAAATATAAAAATTTGAAAATTATATTTGGATCCTATGAGTTTAACCAAACTTTAGCTGACAGCTGCAACAGACAAAGATTTAATGAGCATTCCAATCATTTCAAACCTTATACTGTACTTTGTAAAGGAAATAAATTCTCTAATACCACTGCTATCTCCTCTAGGCAAATTGTTCAGTGTGAGTCTATTCAAGGCCTGTAATTGCTACCTCCTAACTCTGCCACACGCGCCCAGGCACTCTGAGAGCTATACAGGACAGGGTGCACTTGAAAAAGTTCAAACAGCACTTCTCTGTGAGGTCTTGTTCAGAAGACCACAGAATCCACCAGAAGTGAACTTCCAAATCATTTTTCCACACTGAAAATGATAAACGGATCTCACGTGATCACACATTCTACAGAGGCCACAAAATGTTAGAATAAACTGGTCTTTAGGGTTAGTGGTTCATTAATACCTAAAATCTGTTTTTGTGTCTTAGTAAAATTAGCATTACTTCATCTGATAAAGGAATAAATCTACTTATAAAACTGGACTTTTGAATAGATTCAGAGCTTCTTTCTCAGATTTTCTTCTTAAATCAGCAAACCCATTTGAGTTAAACAGGAAGCACCTATATAGTTTGAAGATAATTTCTTTAGCTGTCTGCAAATTAAATGATTAATTCATACTCAATGCAGGAACAATGTATCAGTTCACGCCAGACCCTGAGAGGGCACTGAGAAATCTGACAAGAGCAAAACCAGGAGTGTCCCCACTCTTACTTTCTGTATAGTGAACATCAAAATTGTAGATACATATAATAAATATATACTACACCACGAGCATCTTTAGCAGAGGTGTTGAAGAATATATTATAACACTGTTTTAAACCACAAATGTTAGGGGCGCCTGGTTGGCTCAATGGGTTGAGCGTCTGCCTCTTGGTTTTGGCTCGGGTCATGAGCTCAGGGTCATGGGGTCAAGCCCCCCCACGGAGACCCACATTGGGTCCCGCACTCAGTGGGGAGGCTGCTTAAGATTTTCTCCCTCCCTCTGCCCTTAACCCCGACCCCCGCCCCCATGCTCACACGTGTGCTCTCTCTCTCTCAAATACATAAATATTTTTTTAAAGATTTTATTTATTTATTTGAGATAGAGAGAGAATGAGAGAGAGAAAGCACATGAGAGGGGGGAGGGTCAGAGGGAGAAGCAGACTCCCTGCCGAGCAGGGAGCCCGATGCGGGACTCGATCCCAGGACTCCAGGATCATGACCTGAGCCGAAGGCAGTCGCTTAACCAACTGAGCCACCCAGGCGCCCTCAAATACATAAATATTAAGAAAATAAACTGCAAATGCTTAATACCCTATTTCAAATACTCTAATTTATGAATTAATATCTATGATGTAACAATGGCACTTTACCACAGTGATTGGAGAACAGTCCACTTTTTTGCCAATTTTATGAATAATTTCCTTAAATAACTGTACAATGACATAACACTTACATGCCTTTTTAGAAAATGTACTATACACAGTTATAAGTCTATAGAACTAAGCTTAATCATACTTTAATTAGAAAACTCACGTTTGTATTATGTTTCTCTTAAAGGAAATACTGTGTTACTCTAATGCTTTTAATGTAATGACTTTTTTTCAAGATTACGAAAAATTTGAATAAATTCTCTCAAGACCATTTCATTTCAAATTTATATAACTTGTTTAGTCAGCTGACCAGAAAGAAAGGAAATAAAAGGAAAATATTTGCCCAGATGAGGTAAAGAATGTTCACACGAATTCAATGCATAGTTCTCTTGGTTGTTCTGTTTCATCCTTAACTGGGGCCAAACCAATTTTAAATCCGAGCTTAAATGAGCTTCTTCAATTCTTCTTCCAATAAGGCTCTGTCACTCCCTTCTTCGGGTCAGGGAGTACTCGCCTCTCTGCAGAGGACTTTGTCTTTGGTTCCCTTCTGCTCGTCCAAGGACCACCAACACAGCCATTTTGAAAAGGGGATGTAATCACTCTGCTGTTTTTACTCACAGGCAACACTGATTTATGATTAGTTTTGCCGCCGTCATATCCAGTGGTAATGTCCTGTATATGCAACACCACAAGTATCCCATACAATTTTGGATATTCTTTTGGAGAATAAAAACTGTGAAGGCTTTCAAATACACTTTTGATGTTAGTTGGATCACAAGAAATAAGAAATCTTTGAAATATGATAACCATATTTTTCATAAATCTTAATCAGTTGGTGTGTCAATGTTACATTCATGGTTTCCAAGTAAGACCATCTCAGAACAACAGCGGCAGTACTCAACTCATCATTATGCAAAGGGAAGTTCCACACAGAAAACCAAACAACTCCTCAAATGCAAAAGGACTTCTTTCCCATTTTCCAGGAGGCCTTTATCCTCGTCCTAGTTTCTTTTTTTTTTTAAGATTTTAATTTGGAACAAGAGACAGATAGAGCATGATGGGGGTGGTGGGGGGTGCAGAAGGAGAGGGAGAAGCAAAATCCCCCCAGAGGATGGAGCTGACGATGTGGGGCTTGATCCCGGAAACCTGGGATCATGAACTGAGCTGAAGGCAGACGTTTAACTGACTGAGCCACCCAGGCGCCCCATCCTGTTCCCCTCCAGTTTTATTGAGAAATAATTGACATACATTGCTGTATAAGTTTAAGGTGTGCAGCAGGGTGGTTTGATTTTCATCAATTGTGAAATGATCACCACAGTAGTTTCAGCCAACATCCATCTTCTCAATATGAATACAATAAAAAGAAAAAAAAGAAAAGAAAGGAGAGACATGTTTTCCGTGGGGTAAGAACTCCTAGGGCTTACTCTCTCCTTGTATCTTGCTGCAGTCATCAGGTTGCACCAGAGACCTCCGTGACCATCCAGTCCAATGTCATCCCTTAGCCAAGCTACTGACGTGACAGCGTTCCCGTGGCCAGTCTCCCGAAGTGGTCGCTGTCATCAGGATCTGTGGATAGCACTATCTGGGGATTGTTGCCTCTGCCAGTCTCACAGAAAGTTCCAGGACTGAATCCCTTCTTCAGGCTTTGGGCATTTAACCATAGACAATTTGCTCTTTTGTTTGCGGATTGTTTAGTTGTTTAGTTAAAAGGATACAATCCAGGAAGAGACAGATGGAAGAGATGAATATGGCAAAGTATTTGGGGGAATGGGTGTGGAGCTTCGCGATTTGCTTGCAATAGCCCTGGAGAGGCCAGGGTCTTAATCGCCTCATCCAAGTGACCAAAAGAAAATCAGCAAAAGCCCCAATCTCCACAAATCCTAGTCGGAGGTCCCAAGAATGTACAGACCCTGCCCCCACTGTACATACCCCCAGGACTGCCTACACATGGCCCTTCAGCTCCAGACACACTGCCGCCATTGGTTTCACCAGCGCCCCCAGGCCCAGAGCATCCACTGGTTCCCAGGCCCAAAAGACCCACTTTCTACAGCACCAGCAGTCAGGCTATGCCCCAGGCCAGGCGCAAGCACCCTCTAAATGCCGGTACGAGAGACGCAGGAACTCGAGAGGCGCGATGAACAATGGACGGTCCAACACAACCATTCTTTGATGTTATTATCAGCCCTTCTCTACAACCAACCTCCTCAACTGGAAACATAACACCCCATCCTACTCTGAGAAACCACAGGCCATGGTAGACCTCATAAAATCCCTCTTCCAGACTCATCGGCCAACCTGGGAAGACTGACAACATTTACTCCACACCCTGTTTAATACAGAGGAAAGGAGAATAATGAAAGGTACACGGCAGTACCTGAGAAGAGCATGCACCAGTGGGAGTCATCGACCCTGGTGCCTGGGCTAACACAGCCACACCCGAAGAGCACCCAGCATGGGACTTCACTACAAACGAGGAACAGGCGCACATCCAACAGTATCAGGAGGCCCTCCTCCAGGGAATCCAGGCAGGAGCTAAGAAACCCATGAACATGACTAAGGTATCCTCGGACACAACCAGGGGAGTCCCCTGGGGACTACTACAAAAGACTATGTGAAGCCTACAGGATATACACTCCATTTGACCCCGAGGCACAGGAAAGCCAACAGATGGTAAATACCACCTT
>NW_027398554.1:0-10892 GCF_003265705.2 Callorhinus ursinus | reverse complement strand
TCCAATTTCAGAAAAAATAAACTTTTCGGGTCTGTGGTCTTGTAGGCAAGCCACATTTGTTCTCACAAGATAATAAATAATTAAGGACTTCATTCTGAGTTTTTTTAAGATTTTATTTATTTATTTGAGAGAGAGAGAGATCTAACGTATGAGTGAGAGTAGAGGCAGAGGGCGAGAGAGAAATTCAAGCAAACTCCATGTGAACCTGGGGCCTGACTCAGGCCTCAATCTCAGGACTTGGTCTTAGGACCTTGAGATCATGACCTGGGCTGAAACCCAGAGTCAGATGCTCAACAGACTGAGCCACCCAGGTGCTCCTAAATTCTGAGGTTTTTAAATGTCAACTGTTACCTGGTATTAACCAACATTCCAAGCATTTTTGTTTCTTTTTCCTTAATGAAGTGTCATATGTCATTATTCTAGTAAAGGACAGTTGCAAAGCAGGACTTTCCCATGAGTTTCTGGTCTTATTGTCAACTATCAGCGAGATAATACAAAACCATTTCTATCCAAATGAGGACCACTGAATAATGACCTCTCTTAGAAGCTTTGATATATCCTTCCCATCCACAACCTTAATTCAGATGTTTGATGTAAAGATTTACAAAACCCATAGTATATATTAAAGGAGGAAATACTTAACATCCTATTTAGTTAAGGGAAAAATGAAAGCACCATAACGTGTTAACTCTTCCATAGTGGGCACTATTACCTGTGATAGAAGAAAAATAAGATCAAACATCAAAGAGAAATTTTCATAGCCATTTGATGACCATTTTCCTGAAGGAAAAGTATTTCTTTAGTCAATCGATCTTCATGTTCCCAATTTTAACTTTTTTGGAAACTTCCTCTCCTGTTCTGTCCTTTAGTCCATTTTTTTCAAGAAGAATATTGCAAATATAGTGAGGTTATTATAGTCTAAAAAGATAATTTCCTGTTGGGGTTTTACCGGGGCCTGGACATCTAGCACCTAATAATTCAGCCCCTTACCCAAGTATAATGTTCCCTGCTCCTATATCTCATCAAAACCAAACTTAGCTAGAGTCCTAGTTCATGTTCTGGTTGAAGATGTGTGATGAATTATCATTCTCTTTGTATCTGGATCCTGAAATTTTGTTTCCTATCACCAGACCCAGGGTTGTACATAATACTTAAGTTTCAGCTTCTGGTGCTAGGGCTTGACCTCTCTTTGACATCTAAGTAATGGTAAAAAGGTGGCATGGAGAGGGGTGTTCTCTGTTGCTTTGATGTTTCTCTAATCTCATGTCAGAGGGTTGACACGTGCTTTACAATGGGGATTCCTTGATTTAGTCATTTAAGGTGTGCACAGTAATAGGTATGGGGAAAGGGCAAAGACCAATTCTCCTAGACCTTTTATAACTTCCAGGATCTCACAACTGCACATTATCTGTAACGATCTATTAGTAATTTAACTATTGGCTATGAATAATGATCTAATCCTAGCTGTAAGTACAAAGGTCTTTATTGATAAGCTGCATCCTAGACCTCTGTCCTTTTACTTTTAGGTGGGATATCACTTTAAATAAGTGAAACATTCTTTTTCTTTCTCTGACTGAAGGGAACAAGATTTATTTAAAACCCTTTGATGCACTAAAAAAATTCCTAAGAAATTTCTTAAAAGCTCCATACTCACTGGAGATATATGAGCAACAAGAAAAAAAAAAAAAAAACTCTATGTAAGTCCAGGGTGGGGGAGAATTTTGTTGGTATGGAGAATCTCTTAAAAGTATCATCAAACAGACAAATGCAGTCCTCATGTTGACCAGCATTTAAAAACTGTCACTCCAATGGCCTTTCACTCCAATCTTTTATATCTGGTTCTTTCTGTTTGTTGACTCCTTTACTTCTGGCATAAAGATGTTTTACATCCACAAGGGGACTTGGCTTTAACCCGTTTCATCAAGTACCACTGAAGGGGAATTGGCTGAACCTAAATTCTAGTTTAGCAAAGTCAGGGAAGGGATCTGACATGTTTGGCTAGGGTGAGTTGACCCTCCTGCATAAGACACTTGCATGTAGAGTAAAAATATTGTATCATCATGTTTTTTTTTATTGTAGTAAAACACACAAAACATAATATTTACCATGTTAACCATTTTTATGTGTGGAGTTCAGTGGTTTTAAGCACATTCATTTTTAGAATCATTTCTTTTAGAATCATTTAACTATTATAAGGAAGTAAGCTCACAGTAATATAAATGCATAGACATTTTCCTACATGGAGCAATTTGGAAAATGAAAAGAAACCTAACTGCTGTTAGCAGTTATGCTGGGATAATAGGTTTATGAGCTGAACTAGTGTAATGGTGCTGGAAGAAAGATTTACAGCTTTAGAACAATATGTGGCATAATACTTCTTACTCTTAAACTATTTATAAAAAAAAATATACATTTTCTGTTATTAAAACATATTTATTCCATTATCAATTTCTTTTAGTTAAGTGGAATTATGTAGCCTTAGTGTTGTCTTATAATGCTAGTTAATGAAATTCCAGGGTTGAACATTGGAAATTCTGTCTTCATTATTAATAAAAGAGGACAATTTTTTTTCTTTTCCAGTTAACTGTTACTCTTCTTACATCTGTGATGATTGTTTATTCAGCCCTCCTTCCCATGCATGTTCTCCTATGTCTCATTCTATTCCTTGGAGGATGGCCTCTCTAGATTACATCACACAGGCTACCTCGCTTTTTGACTTCCTGTTGGGTTTGACAAGTGGCAGGCACTAGTAGGAGAAATGTGGAAAAAAAAAAGTAAAGTTAATGTATTTATTCCCCTTGTTCTGTCTGTGCATGGTTCATTTGGCATTTCTATCTAATCACTCAATATTCAAGGAGAAAAGATGATAGAACTGGCAGATTCAGGCACCTTCTCTTCAATGAAAGCTCTTATGTTTCTTCAATAGGCTTATTGAAGAGTAGCTATCAGGCAAAGATAGAATGATAAAAAGCCATACATGGTCTCAACAATAGCTCATCTTGCTACCAACACTTGCATACTTAATGAGTCAACAACAAAACTGATGAGTCACTGAAATGGCATAATTCCTTGGGTATACTAGCCATCCATAGAGATGTCCATAATTTGTCCTTATAAGGCAATGTGCAGTTATCATTATTTGCATGCTCACTGGAATACCATATCTATAATTGTAGCATCACACACATTACCTTTGACAGAGGAATTAACTTTATCTGGTTAAAAACATTGGCTCATATCCAGGGGAGTCACTAATCATCTGAGAGCAGCTAACCTGATAAAATGGTGGAATAGCTAACCAAAGTCTCAAGGACATGTGTTCATGATATACAGAATGGTGTAAATACTTTAGAGACCAATACATGATTTTATTTCCCCTGAACTGTATTACATAAGTCCAGAAAGCAATATGGGATGGCTTCACTCAATATTGCTCTGATTGATCCATGTTTAGAGAACATGGTTCTGTACTAAACAGGAGGCTGGATGCTGATTGCCAGGGGAAAACAATTTGTGTTACATAAGGGAGGCAAGGAATATTAATTTTGGAAGCAGGAGATTTGCTGAATAACCACTACCACTTAGTGTTTCCATTAAAAATATATATTATTGACAAACTCTGATACCCAAACTAAACAAAATTACCAAAGATTTGGATTCTGTGTAAATTAAAATTTATTATACCTGAATAGGGTAGAAACTGAGGTTCTCCCTGTCACTGGTGGGTAACAGGAACAAGGAATTGGTAACAAAAGCAAATTATCTACTAAAAGGCAAAATCTTTTTCAGAAGTAGAACTGTAATGGTTATGTTGTAGATTTTTTTTTTGTTACATTTTCGTCAACGATCATATGAAGTACATTGATGGTGGCCAAGGTTACAAATAAGTCTTGAAAAACACATCTGATTCATTTGACATCACTTTACTAATGATAGGTTTGAATGTTTGGTTTTCCTTATATTTGACAATGAGAGATAATCAAACCATGGTAATAGACACTGACAGGCAGAGCTGGTGAACCTAATGAAGAAAAATCAGTAAGATTTATGTTAACTGGCAGAGCAACAATGATAACACATATTACTGTAGATCTATGTCCATGTATGAGTCATAAGTCCACAATTTCGCATTTCCCTTAACATGGTGAAAAAAGTTGGCTTTGAAAGAAGTGGAATTTCTTTTGTAAAAACTATTACTAGAAGTTGGAAAGTTTACTTGTTTGCAGAAATAATTATATTATTCTTACTAACATTCAGGTTACAAAATACAGAAGATAATAATATTCTGTTTTATTTTACCTTTATAAGAATTTATGTTACTTAAATATTAAGAATTCTAATGCAAACTAATATAATTTCTGATTTTTAATATCATAGAGAAATAATGTAAATATTTTCAGTCACTAGTGTCTTTTCTACTTGTGATATTGGGTATCACTGTATATTTCTGAACCAATAGTTCTTCTTAAGAAATGGAAAGTAATATTTGATCAGTCAAATAAAGAGAAGTGTTGTGTAATATATATGGGAAATTTGTAGAGGTAAATGAAACTTCTAGCTTCAAATTAAAAAGTTGCTGATGTATTTTTCAAACATTGGAAATTCAGGCTATAATTTGGAGATGCATTATTTTCTTATGGTTTTATTAATATATGAAATTAATCATTTACACCATTGTGTGGCATTGATTACATTTATAATATTATACAAATATCACTGTTACCTATTTCCAAAATTTTCATCACCCCAAGAGAAAGTCTAACATAACACACATTAAACAATAATTCTGTTTCTTTACTTATTTATACACTGGTAACCACTAATCTATTTTATTTTTCTGTGAATTTGACTATTCCACATTCTTCATATAAGTGTAATCATACATATTTGTTCTTTTATAAAGTTTGGCTGATTTTCCTTAGCACAATGCTTTAAGGTAGATACACACTAGCATGTTTCAAAACTCCATTCATTTTATGAATGAATAAAACTTTATTGTTTTTATATTCTGCATTTTGTTTATCCATTTATCTGTTGATGCACAATTAGGTTGTTTCCAGCTTTTGGCTACTGTGATTAATCCTGCTATGAACAATGACATAACAAGTACTTATTTGAGTTTTTGCTCATATTTCCTTTTGGTACAAACCTAGAAGTGGTATTCCTGGATCATCTGGTAATTCTATATTTAGCTGTTTGCGTATCTTCCAAACTATTTTTCTGCACCACTTTACAAAATTACATTTTAGACTATTTTTTTACTATGTTAATCACCATACATTACATCATCAGTTTTTGATGTAGTGTTCCATGATTATACCGTTTTTCTGCACCATTTTACTTTCCCACTAGCAATGCATGAGTTATAATTTTTTAATTTAAATTTTTGGTAGTTAACATACAGTGCATTAAAGGTTTCTGGACAATTTCAGTGATGAATCACTGAATCACTTAAATACAACACCCTGTGCTCATTCTAACAAGTGCCCTCCTTAACACCCATCACCCATCCAGCCCCTCTCCAACCCACCTCCTTTCATCAACCCCAGTTTGTTCTTTATAGTTAAGAGCCTCTCATGATTTGTTTCCTTTTCTGTCTCTTTTTCCTCCGTCCATAAGTTCACCCATTTATTTCTTAAATTCCACATATGAGTGAGATCATATGGTATTTATCTTCCTCTTACTGACTTATTTCACTTAGCATAATACACTCTAGGTCCATCCATATCATTGCAAATGGTGAGATTTCAATTTTTTGATGGTTGAGCAAAATTCCATTGTGTATATATACCATCTCTTCTTTTTCCATTCATCAGTTGGTGGACAATTGGGCTCTCCCCATAGTTTGACTATTGCTGATTATGCTGCTGTACACATCAGGGTACATGTATCCCTTTGAATCTGTATTTTGTATCCTTTGGGTAAATGCTTAGTAATGCAATTTCTGGATTGTAGGGTTGTTCTATTTTCTTAACATTTTGAGGAACCTCCATACTGTTCTCCATAGTACTTGTACCAGTTTGCATTCTTGACAACAGTGCAAAACTGTTCGCCTTTCTCTGCACCCTCACCAACACCTGTTGTTTCTTGTGTTGTTAACTGTAGCCATTCTGACAGGTGTGAGGGGGTTTCATAATGGCTTTTATTTGTATTTTCCTGATGATGAGTGATGTTGAGCATCTTTTCATGTGTCTGTTAGCCATCTAGTCTTTTTTAGAAAAGTGTCTATTCATGTTTTCTGCCCATTTCTTAACTGGGTTATTTGTTTTTTGGGAGTTGAGTTTAATAAGTGTTCTATAGATTTTAGATACTAACCCTTTATCACATATGTCATTTGCAAATTTAGTCTCCCATTCCTTAAGTTGCCTTTTAGTTTTGTTAATTGATTCCTTCACTGTGAAGAAAATTTTCCATATCTTTGCCAAAACCTGTTATTTTATATTTTTATTATGGTCATTATAGTAGGTGTGGAGTGCTATCTCATTGTGGTTTTGACTGACATTTTCCTAATGACTAACAGTATTGTGCATATTTTTATATTTTTATGTGTTTATTGATCACTTTCTTCTTCGGAGAAAGCCTATTTATGTTCTGTGCCTATTATTAATTTGGGTTTGGGTTTTTTTAATATATTCTGAATGTTAAACCATTATCAGATATGTTACTTAACAAATATTTTCTCCCACTCTATAGGTGGTCTTTGTAATCTCTTGACAGCATCTTTTAATGTACTTTTTTATTTTAATAAATTACAGTTTGTGTATTTTTGTTCTTATTTTTTAAATCACATATTTGCCCAATACAATTCTAGAAATTTCTTATTCTCATTTAAGACACGTTTGTCACTGGCATTGCACTTGGTGTGAGAGAGAATCTAACCTTATACTTTACATATAAACAATTTTTGTTTTCTCCTTCCTATTCTTTAAAGAGGTAAATTCCAATAGTTGAGATGGGACATGAGAATTCCAGCAATGTTACCTGAGCCA
This sequence comes from Callorhinus ursinus, assembly GCF_003265705.2. Taxonomy (NCBI): domain Eukaryota; kingdom Metazoa; phylum Chordata; class Mammalia; order Carnivora; family Otariidae; genus Callorhinus; species Callorhinus ursinus. The sequence goes on along the minus strand of NW_027398554.1, from coordinate 3,903 downwards.
TTCCTTGTTGATTTTCTAAGCATCCCTAGCTGAGATCCTTCCCTCTTTCCTCTGCTCTCTGGCCTCCTTGGTTAATATTTTTAGAGACACAGCCCTCATCCCTTTAGTAGTCTTTCATTCCTCTTTCTGGGAATTTCTTCATCTGTGATCTGACTTTTTCAACATAATTTTTAGTACACTTATAGCCCCTAGGGTGGTTTTCATCTTTCTTGCAAGTAGGGAAGTCATATCTTACAACTTCTGCATTGCTCAGACCTACATCTCCTCATTCCTAGAGACAACTGAGTGCTTTCTTCTTGCAGTGATGGCTCTGGATCACTATGTGGCTATTTGTTACCCACTGAAATACCTGCTCATCATAAACTTGTCTGTGCACATGACATTGGCTCTGGAGGCCTGGATCATCAGCTTTTTTTTTTTTTTCTTCAGTAATGTCTCTCTATTTCACAATCCTTCCACTCTGTGTCCTTAATACCCACCTGCTTTTCTTACTATATTTTATGTGAACTGCCCATCTCCTTTCACATGTTCTGTTCTGTTCTGATACCTGCAGACCATAATGTTAAGAGAGATTTGAAATAATTGAAATAATTCTAGCTAAACATCCTAAAACAAACAGCTCTGTATGGACTTACATGGTTTGAAGTATTAACCCAAAATACATATACATTTGGACCTCATTTAATTTGCATAGAAACAAAAGACTAGGGCGCCTGGGTGGCTCAGATGGTTAAGCGTCTGCCTTCGGCTCAGGTCATGATCCCAGGGTCCTGGGATCGAGCCCCGCATCGGGCTCCCTGCTCCTTGGGAGCCTGCTTCTCCCTCTGCCTCTCTCTCTCTGTCTCTGTCTCTGTCTCTCATGAATAAATAAATAAATAATCTTAAGAAACAAAAGACTATCCTCAGTTACAAATTAATGTTTCTATTGTCTTAAGGAAGTTTTTTCTCATATCTTGCAGTCAGATTGTAGCACTGATCAAATGAATCTAGAACAAACACATATTCATTTTTTGGAGGGAGATTTATTTTATTTGCATTATTAATTTTAATAATATGAAATACTAATAAACATATTCAATAAATTATTGTTTTTTGTTTCTGTTCAAAATTTACAAGATAATTGGTAAATTTATTTTTAATTTCTAAAATATGTTATTTATTCATTTATTTTAGAGAGAGAGATCACATGGGGGGAGAGGGAGAGTGAGAGGGAGAAAAAGAATCTCAAGCAGACTCTAGGCCAAGTGTGGAGCTTGATCTCACAACCATGAGATCATGATCTGAGCCAACACAAGAGTCAAATGTTTAACGAACTGAGACACCCAGGTGCCCCTATAGAATTATTTTTGAACAGCATCAGTTGAATTATCTTAGAACAAATGGGCATATTACATAATAACCTTTTTTTTTCAGAAAAACCTTAAAAATATCCCTCCTTCATATCCTATGTTTAATACTTATCTAATTCTAAGTGAAAATGTACTGAGTTCAGCGTGTCTGGGTGGCTCAGTTGTTTAAGCATCTGATTTTGGCTCAGGTCATGACCTTAGGATCCTAGAATCAAGTCCAGTGTAGGGCTCCCTGCTCAACGGAGAGTCTGCCTCTCCCTCTGCTTCTCCCCCCCTCTTATGCTCTCTCACTCAAATAAATAAAATCTATTTTAAAAAGAAAATTTACTGAGATCATAAACTTTATCTATTTTTTTTTAGAGATCCCTGTTATATATTACTGTCCCAGGCTAATATAAGAAATTTTAAAAAATGCATTACTTTAATTTATTGAATTATAGAACCTGTTGAGAACTTTTTTTAAGTATGTTATGTTAATCGCCATACATTACATATTAGTTTTTGATGTAGTGTTCCATGATTCATTGTTTGTGCATAACACCCAGTGCTCCATGCCAAACGTGCCCTCTTTAATACCCATCACCAGGCTAACCCATCCCCCCACCCCCCTCCACTCTAGAACCCTCAGGTTGTTTCTCAGAGTCCATAGTCTCTCATGGTTCATCTCCCCCTCCAATTTCCCACCCTTCATTTTTTCCCTTCCTACTATCTTCTTTTATTTAATTTATAATGTATTATTTGCTTTAGAGGTACAAGTCTGTGATTCAACAGTCTTGCACAATTCACAGCACTCACCATAGCACATACCCTCCCAGTGTCTATCACCCAGCCACCCCATCCCTTCCAAACCACCACCACTCCAGAAACCCTCAGTTAATTTCCTGAGATTAAGAATTCCTCAGATCAGTGAGATCATATGATACATGTCTTTCTCTGATTGAATTATTTCGCTCAGCATACTACCTTCCAGTTCCATCCATGTTATTGCAAAATGGCAAGATTCCATTCCTTTTGATGGCTGCATAATATTACATCATATATATATATGATGTATATATATATGATGTGTATATATATATGTGTATATATGTGTGTGTGTGTGTGTGTGTATATATATATATATATATATATATATATAAACACAAACACCACATCTTGATCCATTCATCTGTCAATGGACACCTTGGCTTTTGCCATAGTTTGGCTATTTTGGACATTGCTGCAATAAACATCGGGGTGCACATTCTACCTCAGATCCCTACATTTTTATCTTTGGGGTAAATACCTAGTAGTGCAATTGCTGGGTCATATGATAGCTCTAATTTCAACTTTTTGAGGAAACTCCATACTGTTTTCCAGAGTGGCTGCACAAGCTTACATTCCCACCAACACTGTAGGAGGGTTCCCCTTTTTCTGCATACCTTCCAACATCTGTTGTCTCCTGACTTGTTAATTTTAGCCATTCTGACTGGTGTGAGGTGGTATCTCATGGAGGTTTTGATTTGGATTTCCCTGATGCTGAGCAATGTTGAGCACTTTCTCATGTGTCTGTAGGCTACTTGGAAGTCTTCTTTGGAAAAAATGTCTGCTCATGTCTTCTGCCCATTTCTTGATTGGATTATTTGGTCTTTAGGTGTTGAGTTTGATCATTTCTTTATAGATTTTGGATACTAGCCCTTTCTCTGATATGTCATTTGCAAATATCCTCTCCCATTCTGTCAATTGGCTTTTGGATTTGTTGACTGTTTCTTTTGCTGTGCAAAAGCTTTTATCTTGATGAAGTCTCAATAGTTCAATTTTGCCCTTGCTTCCCTTGACTTTGGCAATGTTTCTAGGAAGAAGTTGCTGCGGCTGAGGTCAAAGAGGTTGCTGCCTGAGGTCAAAGAGGTTGCTGCCTGTGTTTTCCTTTAGGATTTTGAGGGACTCCTGTCTCACATTGAGGTCTTTCAACCATTTTGAGTATTTTGGTGTGTGGTGTAAGGAAACGGTCCAGTTTCATTCTTCTGCATGTCCAATTTTCCCAACACCATTTGTTGAAGAGACTGTCTTTTTTCCACTGGGTATTCTTTCCTGGTTTGTTGGCGATTAGTTGACCATAGAGTTGAGGGTCCATTTCCGGGCTCTTTATTCTTTTCCATTGATCTATGTGTCTGTTTTTGTGCCAGGACCATACTGTCTTGATGATGACAGCTTTGCAATAAAGCTTGAAGTATGGAATTGTGATGCCACCAGCTTTGCTTTTCATTTTCAACATTCCTCTGGCTATTCAAGGTCTTTTCTGGTTCCATACAAATTTTAAGATTATTTGCTCCATTTCTTTGAAAAAAGTGGATGGTATTTTGATAGGGTTTGCATTGAATGTGTAGATTGCTCTAGGTAGCATTGACACCTTCACAATATTTGTTCTTCCAATCCATGAGCATGGAACCTTTTTCTTAGTTTCTTCCTCAATTTCTTTCATGAGTATTTTATAGTTTTCTGAGTACATATCCGTTGCCTCTTTGGTTAGATTTATTCCTAGGTATCTTATGGTTTTGGGTGCAATTGTAAATGG